>NW_009709811.1:15468-68643 GCF_000703405.1 Apaloderma vittatum | reverse complement strand
CGGGGACGGGGCCCCCGCCGCCTCTTTCGCTAAGCGCCTGCATCCCTGCCTGATCCCGGCTCCACCAGGATGGACGAGTGCATGTATTTTGTATTAATATCAAAAGGCTTTTAGTCAGAGGTCCTTTGCTGTTCTTGCGTGTGGGGTTCTTTTTTTCTCAACCACAGGTACCACCCTCCTACCCCCCCATCCCATCCCCCGCACCCCCAGGTAATCAGTTTCCTGAAATTCCTCAGGACTTCATAAGCCATAACAATGAAAATCATAACCAGCAAGCCTTTTAATTTCCTTATTGTGTTATTTAAGCAATAAGACATGACAAGGTTTGTGTTATGCTGGGGGATCGCCGTGCCTCGGGTGAGTTGTGTTAGGCAGGAGGCCGAAAATCGAGAGCCAAAACCACCTGAAAAGAGAGGCTGTCCTGGGACACTGTGCGGTTTTTAACATTATCCCATGGACCTGTACGAGTAGCCTCAGGACAAAAAGAAAGAATTATGGAAGAAACACAGAAAGATGAAAATAATCTGTCTTTTCACTATACCATAAGCAATAAAAGCACATATCTTATTTAATCTTCATTTATTTTTTCCCCCTACTGGCTTGAAAGTGAAAAATAAGCATTATAAATTAATTAAAATTAATCAATTCTCTACTATCCTAATTTCACTATTTTTTTAATAACCTACAATTTCATAAAATCTCCCCAAATTTCTAAACAATTCTGTAAAACAGAATTAAAATTGCTTAAATCTTAGGTTTCAACCTCATCTAACAAAAATTCTGGTGTTTTTTTCCATTTTTCACTGAAAATAATGTGGTTTTCAGAAATAAAACTTTTCTTTTGACCTTGCTACAAAATATTTTACTTAGAAAAATGATGTTGTTTCATGTTTCTTCTATTAACTATTTTATTTCTATTTCTTATTGTCTGCTTTCTATCTTATGTCACCTGATGGTTAGCAATGTGTATCCCATATTTATCTCTGAAACACTCCTCCTGGTTAAATTCCTACAACAACTATAAAAACAGTTAAATGTCCTGGAAAAGAAACTAAAGGAGTTGTTCCTGTTTCCATCAGCAGAGGTCTGGTGAGTTTCCCTGCACTGTGAGCTGGAAAGACTCCTCTTTTTATACAGGATTTACTATTAGGGCCCAATATTGAAGGCAGCAGCACATTGTGCAAGTTACACAAGGTATTGTTACAACAGAGCAAGAGAATTTTTGATTCTTTGCAAAAAAACACAGTTGAATCATAAGTATTTTGCAAAGCTCTGCCTCAGTCCCAGTCTCTCAGACTCAAGCCATGACAGACACAACTCACACAAAGTTACACATGTGTGTAAGTGTTTGTAAAAGAAGGTGCTTGACTTTTGCCAGGTTTTTTTTCAACTCTTAGCTTTAGAAAAGGAGAGGCAGAAGTTAGGTACTTGGCACTTAGTAACCAAAATGTTCACTGATTTCAGTGAATTGGACGTGCAAAAATACCTCAGAATGAAGATCCACTAGAAAAAGCCAGACACAGGTGCAAATTATGAGAGGGAAGAGGTGTATGGGAAAAGGAGTCTTATAGAGAGAAAGGAAAGCAAAAAGGGGCAAAAGGAGAGCAACATACACAGGAAGAACAGAGAAACAGGAAGAAGAGATGAGAGGCAAAACCAAACTCAGCAAGATGGTTTACCAGATAAAAGGTAAAAGTGTAATTAATATAAATTATGGCTGATTTTTTTTTTTCCTAGAAATGTAAGAGAAAGTTTGGAAGTAGTCAGAAAGGAGAAACTTGGTCAGAAGAGTTTAATTACATATCACCTATTCAATGAAGTATCCTTAAAAACAAGATTCATTGCCAAAAAAAAAAAAAAAGAAGCACAAGCGATATCTAGCAATTTAAATGCACCCAAAGAATAAGGCTTGGTCTGTTTGATTTGCATTACCTTGAAGTTTCAGTGAAAACACACTGATCATCTACATAATGAAGTGGAGCAGGAAAACAAATAATTTGTTCTCGTAGGACGACATCAAGATAAGGTCCTTGTCCCTTACAAACGCTGGAGCTCTTAGTGCCACTTGACATCAACTTGTGAGGGCGTTTGAGTGCTATTTGTAGAGAAATGCAAGGACCCTATAATTTTAGATAATTTGTCTCAGTATGTGAGAATAAGGAATTGCTTCCACTTTGTCGGAATCAAAATAACATGGAGAACTGTATTGGAGGCCATTCTGACAGCTATTTATGTTAGACAAAGACAACTATGTACTTTTAATTACAGCTATGCCATTCTTACTGTGGTAGATAAAGTTGTGTCAGCATTTCCATTACAAAACCCTATTTTTAGGGGTTTATAACTCAGCTGTTAAATTTCGCTTTAGGCTGAAACTTGGCATGCAAATTCCCAGCCTGCGAGCACTTATTTTTTTTTTTTTAATAAATATGAAAAAATACGTTTGGTCATTTTTTATTTTATAGGGAAGCATATTTTAACACTCAGTAACTTCTAACTCTGAAAAAGTTTCATTATTTGAATTTTACAGGCTTGTCCATTACATGTCATGCTGCATTTTTAAAAATAGCATTGCTTTTATTCATATTGGCAAATTGGCTACTGTCCATGAGCAGTAACTATTTTTAATCATGTTTTTAAGCATATATCCATATTTATATTGTTATGATCCATGCTCCGGACTCTGTAAGGAATAGTAAATGACAGGCCATGCAGTCTTGAGCACAGAGAAAGAACTACAACAGCTGTTGGTTTGCAAAAACCACACAACTCAGAGTGTAGTCTTCAACTCATTAGCATAACTAATTTTTATTAATGACAGAATTCATTTGTTGCCTGAAAAGTAGAGTGTAGGACCTTCTCCCACCAGTCCTCACTTAGGCAGAGCTCACTTTGTCTAAGCCAATTTTATCCCATCAGTGGAAAAGGACTCGTGTCCTTCACGAGTGACTTGTGACCAGAACGGTGCTCTCTCGCTGTTTGTGTGGTTACACCCTGGCACCTGCACAACCCACCCACGGGGAACAGAGTTGCTGGCAGGGCTGGGGTCCCTCCCCAAGTCCTTTCTGAGAGATGTTTATGGTATCTCAAAATGGCCCATGGATTCTATGACTATATGTGTCTCTGACTCTTCCAGCCTCAACCCACTAAGTGAACCATACATCATACTTTTTAACACTATTATCCTGCTTCAAAAACACCATACATGACCAGGGAAGTAAGAATTTTAAATAGAATATATGGCTTACCTTTGGTGATGTCTCTATGCACTTTTAAAACAATTAGCTAAAATATTTCTCATCTGTGGTAAAAGCTGAAGGATGTATTCTAACCTGTAAATCACATTTTTTAAATCTGCTAGCAGATTCATACAGTTTGCACTCAAGTCCACTAGTAAAATTAAGCTCTGGATAATGTTCTACAGTCATGATTCATCTTTAGAAAGTGGCATATATGAGTACAGAATTTGGCCTGCTCTGCTAAGTGAAAATAAATAAACTTTTAAAACCCACCTGGTCTACCTTCATGTGTGATCACCGGCACTGATTCCATTCATGTTCTGTCCCTGTATCTCTTATTTTAATTTGGCTGAATGGCTATTTCCTCTCTCACAAGAGACATAGCAAAAAAAAAAAAAAAGACATGAAGACCTACCAAATAGCAATGTGTGTACAGACTTTTAAACATGATCATCTTGATCTTTGAGTGTCTATCAAGTCAGAGCTCGCACAGACTTCACAGGGGTGCTGGCTTTGTGGCTGCCTGAGAATCCAGTCCTTTGAGCACCGAACCACAGCAATCCTTTCCCACTGAAAGTTAATACATCTCCATTCAGACTGACCACTTTTGCTTTTACTCATTACAGCAGCAGGACTTAAGCTGTGCAATTTGTGGCTTGCCATTTCGACACTGCTTTAAGAAGGATTTTGAACTGATCCTTTTACGTTTCAGCGAAATCTGATACCGTCCAAAGACAACAACATAACCTCTTGACAAAGGGCACCCCCATTTTTTCACAAGCCATCAAACATGGATCCTCATGAATTCAGAGGAGTACAAACATTTCTTCTCTTTAGCCTAACTGTAATCCATACTAGAGAAGGAAACATCAGTAAACTCCTGAGAGTCCCTAGTACTGACAACCTAAACTAGAACCTCACTGAATGTCAAAACAGGCAGGCGAGAACAGGTGACCAGGTAATTAGCCCTGGCACCCACAGGCAGCTCACTGGCTCAGAGCATTACACTCCTCTTCTAAATAATCTTGCCACAGCCACCAGAAGGAAAAGCAAAATGGAGCCAAGTTTTATTACCGAGAAGACACTCTCCTTCTCCACTGCAGACGGGAAGGGGAGGGGTCTGGTTATTGTTGCAGATTTTTCCCCCCTTTTTCTCTAGGTCTTTAATCCCAGACTTGGCTTGTTGCGCTTCAAATTGAAATATCCTGAACAGATGTAAAAACACATGTGAGCCACTGCTCACAAGCTGTGCAAAGCTTTGTTTCATCTGCTGATGATGTGAGCCTAAAGGAGATCTTTTTAAAATTTCATCACTATTCAAAAGGATAATTAATACGTACCCCCAGGCTTTGATTATGCTATACCCAGTGTGTACTGCTGGTACAAAAATAATGAGGCTCTCATCAGGCCGAATGAATACTTGCAGCAAACATTCAGTTTCCATAAGAAATTTAAGATTCAGCCGTGGTACCATGTAGGTGGCTTAATCTAATTTTAATTTGTAACACAATACAATAGATAAGATCATTTGTTTGTAACCAGCACAGGCATTTTGTTTACATGAAACCCCAGTCAGCATTCAGCAGATGGTCTTTTTAAAGGCTTAATTGAAGTTTTCTAATCTAACCTTTTTTGCCTCCATTACGAAGGGGAAAATAAGAGACACACGCACACACATACACACACACACAAAAAAAAAAAAGAAAAACAAAAGAAGGGAACTACAAGGAAGTAGAAAATAGCTGTAAAACCCTTTTGCAGGGAAAGCACAGAAGAACGTTTTTGTCTGCTGTCAGATGCAGGTTCAGTCAGAGACAGGAGGACGCTGAGGTCAGAGTTTGTAAGTGGTTCTAGGGGTGTAAGGGTAAGGTCCTTTGCCCCCCACATTTGTTGCTAGTGCACAGGTCAGCAACAAATCACTGCCCATGACACAGTGGCCGTTTTGCCTCTGCCAGGCTCCCAAAATTAGCTACCTGAGCCTTTCCACAGATCAAGCATCTCCTTCTCACACCTGCCTTCTTGGAGGCTCATTATCTGATTATAATTTCTGTGTATTTTCTGTGTTCATCTGTTCTGGTTTCAGTCTCCTTCTGGTCTGTCCCTGCTGCCCTCGATATTACCAGGCTGACCACAATAAACACTTTTCCTCTTCCTGGCTAGCAGCCTGCCTCTGGCAGCCTTCCAGTGAAGTGTGCTGGAATACAACCTTTCCCAAATATTTAAATCCTCCTCACATGGTGTGTATTCTAAGAGCTTGGGTCATTGGGCTTTTTAACAAAAAAATCCAATGAGGCATTTATTTTCTTTTTCACTGGCCGTAGGGAGCACACAGAGGGCAGATGCCAGGCTTTGGGTTGTTTGGGAGTGATGGGGTACCAGAGTGCCGGTGCAAAGGAGCTCCTGTGTTCCCTCAGCATTGCTGGTGCTGTGGCCTTGCTGGCATGGCAGTGAGATCAGCAGGGTAGGCACCAGAGGCAGGGTAACTCCCTGATGATCTGTGTTTATCTGGTCTCACTACCACCACCTCAACAACAGGGATGCTGTTAATGCTCTCATAGCTGAGTTACAGAGCTTTGCTTGCTACGTCATGTAGAGGAGGTAAGAAACTGTATCACATAATGCTTTGGAACAGGCTACCCAGGGAAGTGATGGAGTCACCAGCTCTGGAGGTGTTCAGAAAATATGTAAATGTGGCAGTTCAGGGCATGATTTATTGGTCATGGTAATGCTGGGCTGATGGTTGGACTTGATGATCCTAGAGTTCTTTTCCAACCTTCATGATTCTGATTCTATAATAAAGAGAAATTAATTTTACTCGTTGTAAATGACTTGAGAACAGTGGCTTTGGGGTTATTTTTTTTTTTTTAACTAGAACTGTCCACCACTGAGGAATACACAGGCACTGC
Organism: Apaloderma vittatum; assembly: GCF_000703405.1. NCBI lineage: Eukaryota > Metazoa > Chordata > Aves > Trogoniformes > Trogonidae > Apaloderma > Apaloderma vittatum. Next base: position 62,498 of record NW_009709811.1, on the reverse strand, counting down.
ACATTTACATCATCATAAAAAATGATGGGTTGGATTGTTACGTGGTGGTTCACAACAATAAGGGCAGAAATCAAATAGGAGTGCAATCAAAATAGAAATGAACTGAAACTGGTAATTCCGCTGTCATAATTTTAGGTGTGACCCATGCCTACACAGCTCTCCATGGAGAGAGATGCATTCGTATCCTTGTACCCCAAGCCAAAAGGAGGAAAGCCATCTTCAACTCAAAGGCTGTAACACTGTGTAGAAACCGTGAAGGTGCCAATTTAATAACACTACAAATTATAATGATAAAATATCCATTAGTGTAAGTGGAGGACTGTACATGGAGTGATTTATATGCTGAAAGAAAACAAATATCAGTGTTAGGTTAAAAATATCCTTCAAGGAGCCCACAAGCCATCTGGGCTTATAAGGTCAGGTTCAGTATTGCATTTATGCAGCTATGTGGTTTTTGGCAGGGGAAGGTTTAAGTCCTGCTGACTCAGAATCCACCACATGGAGGGAAGACTAACAGATGTACCCATAAAGAATTTGGAAAAATTCATGGGTTCTCAGAGAAACAAAAAACTTCATGGGCTATTGATCTATATTCTAAATCAATGTCCTTCTAAATCCACATTCTTTTCCTTCAGAGAATGGTATTGCTGAGGAAACACTATTGCAGTTGAGGTAAATTTGACTGAGCTAGTCCTTCAGGAAAAAGGCACAAATGGCAGCAGTGTTCATGCCTAGAAGCTCACATTGTCATTAATTTTTTACTGGGGCTGCATCATGGAATCACCATGCTCTCAGTGAAATAATGTTGATTTACAGACAGTTAGATCTTGCATGGGCTTCACAACAGCCATAGGAGATTCTTCTCCAAAAGACACCTGTAACACCTGAAGTGATTGAGAATATCTCTTTAGTTGTCAATCATGTCTGGGCTGACTTAATATCCTCTTTTTAGGCAGCCCTTATGAATTATCATACACACTCCAACCCAGCTTATTCAAGGAAAGAGAGGTGACAAAAATTAGCACAATAGGATGCCATGAGTTATGTGTGCAGCGGAAGAATGGAGAGAGTGAAAGATACACAATTATTGTAATGATTTCCAATTATATAAATCGAGGGTGATTTAGACACTGGAAGAAGATTAATACCAGTTTAGGATTAGAATTTCTCCCAAGGAGAACATAAACTAGAGAGCATTTCTTGAACTGCGTTTCTGAAATGAAAAACAGCACAACTCATTAACCACAAAATATATAACCTGATGGAGCCTTTTCGCAGCACTGTTATTTTGGTACACTCCAAGGGCATTTAAATAGAGACCTTGATGTAAGATGTTCTATTCAAGAACAAAGAAAACATCTTTGGATATAAGGTTTCACTTTGTTAATTTCGTCATATTTCATCAATTTAACCTTCAAAGACTCTTGGCTGTGCAATACTTTGATACTATAATGTTCACTTTAAATCTCATATTTTCTAGGTAGTGTGCAGGGATTTATCCTCATCCTGGCGAGTTACATAATTCAACCTCTGTGTAAGTTATTTGAAAGCAAATCTAATTCTTACCATTCCTGTAATTCTATAGGAATGTGGAAAATAAAGTTATGGAATGCAAATGTTTATTGACTGAAAAAATGTACACCAGAAATAACCAATGCCACATTGCTTTCCACTAGCACACTAGAAGGGAGGAACACAAGAAACACAGAAGTATGTTTCTACATTTCTTTCCATAATATAGCCCCCAAAATACCTCTTCTTCTGAGTGATAGGCCTACCCGGTGGGAGTACAGAGGTAGCCCCAACAAAATTAGGAGGACGGGTGAGAGGCCATTGCCTTTTCCAAATCAGACATAAAAATGGAGTTCTGTCACAAAATAATTCTGTGACAACACCCTAATATAACTTTGGGGAGCATGGTTTCTTCTTTTCATGTGTCTTAACGCCACAGTTTAAGACAAATAACCTAGACCTCAAACTGGTATCACTCTTTTTAGCCTTTTGTATCTCTGGCTAGCCAGAATCTCTCCAGGACAGCTCAAGACACTCTTTGAAGGTACTAATTTAAGGGCCTTTTTCTGTGAAGATATCAGACCTACAGATTAAATTTATCTGCCATATCAAAGAGGCATGTAACCACAGTTGTTTTATACAAACCATTGGATGCATGATCATGCTCTGGCAGGGGGGGTGGACTAGACGATCTTTCGAGGTCCCTTCCAACTCCTAACATTCTATGATTCTATGATTCTATGATTCTATGATTCTATGATTCAATTCTATGATTCTGTGATTGACTCTATGAAAGTAGATTTAGATTAAAAATCATGTTGCTTAGATAAGGTATCCTAGTTAAAGGACATCAGCTCTTCTGGAACTGATTTAAAAAGGGACCGTGGCTTTTTGCATGTGCAAGATTCATTTAATATAACTTTTCTGGCTGTGAATCTTAAAAAGTTGGCATTTTTACAAAGCTGCATTCCCCCAGTTGAATCTGAATGCAAACCCATTGCCAGGCTGGGATTCTGTAACTTGACATCTGTTCACATTGATTTGCTAGTAGACCTGCGTTAAAGGAGTAGCATGTAATGTCCAAACTCTTACAAAAAAAATGTTTTCCCCTGTGATCAAATTGAGGTATAATTGTCACATGAGATAAAGAAGCAGTTTGTAGTATCTGAGGAATTCTGTTCTACTAAGCCATTGAACCTATGTAGTTCCTCTCAAGACATTCATCATCTTAAAAGATCCTGCCCAAATCAGAAGGACACAGAATAGGGGAGTTATTTTTAATATGGAGGTTTCCACAAGTCAGTTCATTGCAGGATATTTGTCTTCAAACTAGAATGTGTAGCAATTACTTTTTCTAACTACCTAATAATTCACATCCAAATACCCTGGTACTGTTGCCACTAAGGACACAACTGATCTGCTAAGGGACTACGAGTGATGTGAGATTACCTGCACCATGCAATGTAAGTTGAATAACCAGACTTGCATTCAGAGTGCCGTGGGAACAACCACCAGATAAAGTTCAGAGCTGATATTCCTGGGAAATGGAAAGTTGTGAAAAAATGCTCCAAACCACTTACAGACAGGAAAAAAACTGAAAGACCTCTATGTGCTATGTAGGTAGGGAATAAGACCATGGCTGAACACAGATACTTTCCAGTTCATGATGAAGTAGTCCCTCAGAACTGAATATTATTTTATTATTTCTACTAAAAATGTGGATGGGAAAGTAAGCTTTAACGTGCGCACAAACCAGGCATGGGAAGAGCTGGAAATCAAGTCTGCACAGAAGAGTCTCAGATTGGCTGCATTTCCAGTGCTGTACGTCATACAAGAGAAGACATCCCTCTTGTCTCTACAAAATCCGTACACCAGCTCTTTTTACTGACCTTCAAGGGACACTCTGCATGAGGCAACTTGGGATGAGCACTAGCAACGCTTTACAGAAGAAAGACACAGTGGCTGGATCTGGGTTTAGTTTTCTTTCTAACATTAGCAGCTAAATGTCCTTTCTTTTTGTTAGTATTATCTTCATAATGAACAAAATGTATTGTTCTTGTTTCACATAGTTTTTTTCTTTTTAATTTTCATTACTTTGTATACACATGAAGATACTGAAATGGCTACTACAAGACTTTCTGAGATCCCAATGAGTTAAAACTCATTAGAGCTACCATTGGCTCCACAGTCACCCTTGGGCTGCTTTCAGGATGCAAAAGTCACAGTTTTGCCATTCTGGAGACCTTAAAATGCAAGGACTTGAAGGGGACATCCTCGGTGAGACCAGAATCATGAAAGAGAGACTGGTTTTTTTCTGCTGATGCGCATAGACATAGAGAGTAAAAGACAAGGTTGAGTTGAAGGGCTTGGTCTGAAATTTCCTATAACATTGGTAAGTACCAAAGATGACACAGGGGCTCCCTGATGGATGATGACTCTGAAGAAGTTTTCTAAATACCACAGTATACACTTAGCCACCACCCTGTGATTCTTCCTGAATCAGCACCATTGGACTTATGTAAATGCACTCATGATGCAGAAATAAAAATGTTTCTGTGTCAGTCAATGGACTTTGAAGGATTCCGTAAATGATCAACAGGCACTAGGAAAGACAATTATTAAGGCAGTATCGGAGGCTGATATTGTGAATCACACTCCAGGGTCTACGTGCTAAAATGTGTGACAGGAACTCTGGCAATCGTAATACCTGACATTAGGCATACTTTGGCGAGGATCAGAGAATACCACACACGGCTGTCCAGCTAATATTACTGGGCACAACTGCAGCTGGGCATAAATGTCTGCAGCAGAGTGTAGGCAGTGGTGATTGCCTCTTGCGAAAGTCAGTAGTCTTCTAGAACTCTAACATATTTTCTCCCACTGTCTTTACTGTGTAATTCAGCAATCTAACGTCAGGACATCGCTCATCGGATGTCCTTACCATAATGAACAAAACACACAAACAGAGGTATCTATCAGGAAAAAAAAAAAATCCCAGAGATGTTTCTACTAGAAGGAAAGCATTCAAATCGCCTGATAGTTAATGCTCTTTGGTCCCTTTGAGCAAAGACAGATACAATTTCAAGCTTGACATTCAGGTAGCCGTTCTACAGTTGATCTCATTTGTTTCTTCCAAACAAAAGAACATTTTGTAGTTGTCTCCCTCCTTTAGCCCCACACATTCTTCTACTAAGGTAAATCATCAAATCCAAATCCCGGGTTAATGAGTGCCAATCATAGCTTCAGCCCCTTTTCCAGGCTTGGCAACAAGTTCCCCGAGCCTTAGCAAACAATTATCATTCAGCTACTGTAGAAATTGATTCTTGGGTTGACGAGAGCAGTCCTCCCTCGGCTGGTAAGGTCCTGCCATGGGAAGCAATTACTGCAAGATGCCAGCTGACAGACTCATTCCGTGGAAAGTCAGGTTGTCTTGATCCTCAGGCACTCTCTAGGCAAATTGTATCCTTACACTCATCTCAAACCTCTTACGAACTGTTGGCTTCTATCAGGAAAAATGGATTGTTCCCTTTGTTTCTGTGGCATTTGATAGAATAAAACTGGACATCCTGCCTGCACAATAAGGAGATTTAATTTTAAAATTCTCACACCAAAATGCTGCAGTATGATAAGAAAAAGAGAATCATAAAGCAATGAAGATTGCCACTTGCCTAGGGAACAGTAATACAGCACAGCTAGTGTGATATTCTTTTGTGTATAAAAGACCCAAATTCCACTAGCAGTGGCCTGTCTTTACTGATTATAATTTTCTTTCTCTTCTAATTTTCAAATGGATTTTGGTAACGCTTTCACATCACCTTGTCTGATATATTTTGTTTATTAATTTTGTTTTGGATTATTTATAAAAAAATCTTTGATATTCCAAGTTGGGGGAAAACAAAGATTTTCTGCATAATTAACTTTTGTCACAACATTTGAACTGTGATTGAGATTTTTCCAAGCATTGATGAGACAGAGATACATAGTCAGCTGAAAAAAGGTGGCATTTAAAGTCATCTGAAATTGATTAGTCTTGATATCTATCATTAGATGATTGAAATGTGAGATCAGCTAAATCTATTTCAAATACTATCAGTGAGAAAGAACATTCTTTTTCATAAATTCATAAAATAGCTCTCAGATTAGCATATTTGTTGTTGGTTGTGCCACAAGTTCATAGCAGGCTTATCCCTGACTTCAAAAACTGCAAAGCCTAAGGAAACCAATATATGTAATGAAAAATAATAGGAAGAAAAAAAACAAGGTGTAAAGATTTCTTTAACTCACCTAGATTCTAAGTTTTACCCTGAGGTACCTGAACAAATGCTGGAAGCAGAATGGGTAATGCAAGCCTTTAAGGAGATAAAAACAAATATACTATAAAAGGGCACTTGCAGTCACAAATGCCTGAGAAAAGAAGGAACTCATGATGGCCAATTTAAAATGTGATTTCACTAGGTGCCACATGTAAATATAGTCTATAACGTCTCCAGAGACTCAAAAAAAATCATTTAAAGTAATATCAGTTATCATTGTCAGTATTGCTATAGCTATTCTAGCATCAGTTCTGCTGAAATCCTTAGAACCCGAGAAGATTTAAAAAATGTATTTCATGACCAAAACTCCATCTTTAAGGCATCAAGTGTCCACTGTGCTCAGTAGAGTTAAGCAGGCTTAAAAAGTCTAAGAATAGGACTAGGCTCTTTCTCAAATTCTGATGAAATATTTGTCAGGACTCCTCCTAATTAATTTCCAGTCTTTTTAGACTTTTTATTCCCCTTGAAAAAAACTTTTACAGCATATTTTCATCTTTTCTTTTTGCATTAACTGCATTGCACATTCACTGAGTGCTGAGTACACCCTTAGAAAGCCTTTTAACCTGGCTGGTAAGTTAAAACTTTCTAAATCTCACATACCCACAGGGTTTCCCACCTTAATTAATTAATAACCCCCTCCTTGTCCTTTTAACTGGGTCATGAATTAATTTAAAAAGTTAATTATGCAATTCTTTCTTCTCCCTTTACTTATGCCTTTCATCCTTGTGTCCATTGGCTATAAACAATGTGGAAATACAGCCACATAAGCAGAGATCGATGTTTTAAGCTTTGGACTGCTGGGAAAAGAGAAAAAAACAAGTGTATCATCTCATCTCTATTTTAATCTTCTCCCTTTTTTATTTTACTTTCTATAGGAGGTGTTTTTGTAGGCTTTATGGAGAGTAATAAATAACACCACTCAATTTAGAAATAAATTAAGGTATTGGGTTATTTTTTAAATAAGAGAAAAAGGAAGTGTAGATATAAGTAGGCCTCTGAGGAAGCAGAGACCATCAGATGGATAAAAAAACCAACCTAAACCAGAAGCAGAAAATAACTTTGTTATAACCTTCAACTGATGTGCTCACCAGATTATTTAGGGTGGAAAAAGGGTTACAGAAAAGAACATATCATATAGGATATGCAGGTATAGAATATGCCTGTTTTTGTTTGTTTCTTTCTAGATATATAGAAATGAGTAAGATAATAGTCTACAAAGGCTTTTCATTACTTCCATGAGTGATGTATAAAACAAAAAACCTGTTGGATTTTTGTCATCTCTAAAAAAAATCATTCTGGATTTTTCCTATACATGGACCTAAATAAAAGGTGTACCGATTATTTGGTATTTGTCACTGACCAAGAGATGAAAATTCACTGTGAGGCTGTCAGCCTTCGAAAGCCTCACAAATATATCCTTAAGGACATGCCCTCCATCAGAAACATGCTGTATTAGCCTACACAATAACTGCAACAACTTTAAAGAATTTAAGATTGGAAAGTACTTCTTAGGTCAGGATGTTCAAGACTAGCTATTATAGCTAGCCAACAGCAGAACATGATGCGCTGTGTCCAGTATTAATTCTAGTTGGTATATTAAGAAGGCTTTCCCATCCAATCCCATATGGAGTCTCAGTGTGGTTTACCAACTTATCTAGGTAAGGTGCAAGAAACCCCCTAGGACTTAGTTAAAAACAGTGTTTCGTCTTTGACAAGTGAGGGAGCTGAGACAGGAAAAATGTACCCATAGAGCCTGTGGTGCAGACAGGAATAGGATCTGATGTCTGAATCCCTGTCCACAGCTGTAACCACCAGGCACAATGCAGAATGTTTCTTTTTAGCATTACTGTTTCAGAGATTAATATTTCATACAATCATCAAGACAAAGGACAAAGGTAGCCATAAGGCTGCAATATTCTGTACAGGAAGTAGTATCTACACAAATAACACTTACATCAAATCTAACATGCACAGCAGGAACCATTTATCTTGGCACATTGCCTATTAAAGCCATCGCATGCTTTTTCTTTTCCTTCCTCTTCTGCAGTAAGTGACAAATTTTCAACAGTAAGAACATTTTAACTTTGTAAGCAGATAACAAGAAATACGACTATGAATGAACCTGCTCTGAGGATTAGCTGAGGTGAATGCCCATTGAAAATGCATAAAGGTTTCAAATGTTACTCGTGTCACTAAGGGGACGCTGCATATTCATTAAGGTATCACAAGGAGCTCATTTCATATTAATGGAGAGGTCATACATCCTTCCAGAGGAATTCCATTGCAGAGCTGCACAAATCAACATGCTATTATTTTAAGTGTTACCAGTTTAAACCTCTCCAAATTCACAGAACAGCCTGAACTTGCAAAATTCTTTAGTCACTAGGAAAAATGTAGTGACTCCTTTCCATCTAGAGAAGGTATAACAGAAAAGTAGTAAATGTCTTTATATATGGAAACTCAATTGAAACTGCACATTAGGTATTCCCTTTTGGTACTGAGGAAAGATTTAAACATTATGTAATATGTATATATATATAAGATATCAGTGTTCCAAGGCTACTTTATTTGACTGCAGTACAGAAGTTTGAAAGTTTGAACTTTTCTACAAAGTTCACTTTTGTAATCCTTTTAATGTTTACACAAATTCCATTGCACTTTCTTAACAGAAACAGTCAAAAGCTTCACAGAGATATACCATATAAGGATTTTTATAACTTAGTATTTTGATAATTAGAAGCAGAACATTATTCAGAACATATAAACTTGTGTCCAGGTGTTACGTAATTTCTTACCCCTGTTGTTACATGTTAGGATAGTAAAGCAGTGCTTTCTACAACACAGATGAAAAAATTTCTCCCCTTTGCAGGATAGAAGTACCTTATGTTACTAAAGTGTATTATGAGTGAAGCTGGTTGGAAACCATCCAGGCAGACCACATGCCATAAGAAAATAGCACTTCACTGAACCATCAGTGCTTTGCATTTGAGAAAGAGCTTGGATGTCCCTCCTGGTGCAAGGCATCCACATGTTCCTATAGGTGGACCTATGTTTGTGTCCACATGTTTGCTAGGGCAGCAAACTCTTGCAGTCTCACCCATCCTCCTGGATCTGTGGTTGTGAAGGGGCTGTTGGCTCTCTGAACACGGATTTCACATTTTGAAAAAGTCAGGCTGGTTGTCTCCACAGAAGAATCTCTATGCCCTAGCCGTGCTCTCCTGCTGCACAGTGGCCCTGCTACTTAGCACATCAGCATGACTGGGCATTAGTGTAGGCACAGTCAAATCAGCTTTGTCCTCTAGGGGAAGGAAGAGCATTGCTATATGTGTTAAGAATCTAGAAGACAACTCATATCACAGCCTAAGAGTAATTTGTCTACTGGTCTTAGTTTGCTGCAATCCTGTCTGAACTGCTACTGAGGCAAATGTGGTTGTGGCTGCACAGGAGCCTCAAGGGTCCAGGTTTCAGGCACGCAGTGAGCCAGATGTTTTGCAAGTTCAGATGCCTAGGGAGGAACAGAGGAAACCAGGAGTCTGTAAAGTAAATTATCCCAAGCCTAAATCCTACAAGCCTGCCAGCTGCCAAGTAAAGTGGCATAAGCACGTCAGCGCCTCTCAGCATTCTGCTGAAGAGAAGTTATGAAGCTGACTAGAGTCAAGTCAGTACTTCTCTCAGTAGGTCTCAGTGGAGGGAAAGGTAAAAATGAGGAGTGCTCTTTATTTAAAAAGTAATGATCACATGAGTTTCCTCCATGAAATTTTTCAGAATTTCCATTTTGTGATGTGTTCTGAATAGTTGGAAATTGTGCTAGATGAGAAACAAAAGTAAAGCTGTCCCTGCCAAAATTTCCCATGAAAGGCAAAATTTCATGTTTCAGCCAGCTGAAAGTAGCTGTTCTTGAGTAAAGAAACATTTGCAACACATTTTTATGTAAGAGGGAAAAAACCAGTCATGGATTAGTGATAGAGTCTGAAGTCTGCCAGGATGCTTCAGGTGTGTTCCCATCCAAGACAGTTCTTCAGACATTGTTAATTGTATGCAGCAGTCCCTGAAATTTGGTCCATTATGACTTTTATTCCATTCTCTCACCCCTTTTCCATACCCCTCTCTTTTTCCTGACCCTTCCTTTCTCTCCTTCCATTCTGCCTTCTGGGTTTTGCAGCTTGTTCGGAAATGACGCCCTCCCACACAATGGTTATACAGTTAGGAATATATTTGAATACACATTTAGGAAACATAGTCTGTGTTGTGCTGCTATGATTCCCAATTCAAATTGTGTAGATTAATGACAGCTACATGCCTAATTTATTACTGTAATTATTGTGATAATTTAGAGGAGATAAATTGAAATCTATTAGAATTTAATGTAAAAAGCTGTAATTAGTCTGCTTTGGAGAGGGGAGAAAGCCAATGCACATAACTGAAAATCCATTAAACCAATTATAATGTTACTGAGGCAGAAAATATGCAGCCATCTAAAATATACCGATGACTTTAGCATAACTGTATCCTAAGCATACAAGTGCATGTGTCAGACTCCTTCATTAATTTAATAAACACATCAAGGCAAAAAAATGAGAGAAATCCTTAATCATCATAATTAATGCACACAGTTCAGACTGAGAGTTAGGGTGGGGAGATGGGGGAGAATAAAATTTTGTTGCCATTGAGCAATTATCATGTAAATAAAACAACAGCAAGAGCATTGGAAGAGGGTTACAGGAGAGGAGGGGGCACGGCTAATCATCGTGTAGGCTTTCTGAGCTATTCCCAGAAGTGCTAAAAGCTGTCCTGGTGCAATTAAAAAAGTAATAAAAATAATAATAAAAAAACAGAGAAGACAGCAATTGCTATCACCTATTTACTGTCAAATTAATTCAGTTGCTCCTGAGATGCCATCTGTATCAGGAGAGTGAGGTTGTCACTAGCTTTACGATCCATCAGGAGAAGTGAGAGCACTGTTCTGTTTGATGGCTCTGATAATGGAAAGAAGCTAAGCAATTGCAACAGATACATCATAGATTTTCTCATAATTACCTGACCTGTTACACTGTGTCACTCTGCCGCCAAACACACTGTTTTTATGTCAGAAGCTGTATGGGCATTCTTTACTTTGATCATTCTGTATTCTGCAGATGTCAGCATTACTGTATTTTAATTGACTCTGGGGTAGCATTAAAAAGCACCTTCTATTTCGGTTGCTTAGACCTGATGAGACTGACAACCTGGCATTTATGAACATTAGGCCTTCACGGTAACTGTGTCAGGAACTGTGTTTTTCCTAAATCCCCGAGGTATGAATAGCAAAATGATGTTAGTAAACCAGTTGAAAAAACAGTGTCTATGCAAAGAGAACCTCTGACACTCTCTAGCCATAGAGATGGCAAACCTTTTCATTAAATTAGACTCTGGAGTCAAAAGCGCCTGTTGGATCCCAATGTGCAATTAGGAATTGACTGGTATGTTGAAAGAGGGCTAGGGCTGGCAAGGACGGAAACTGTGGGTAAAAGTGATGGTAACCTCAAAACAAGAATTTCTTGACAACTTCCATATTCCCAGCAAACCCCATTTGCCAGAATTATCTTTTCCTCCTTCTGTAGGAACAGACAGTTTTTTCACTATTTAGCTTTCTTGCAGCATTCAGCATAATCCTTGAAAATTACAGTTAAAATGGTAGAGGCTGCTGTAGTAGAACTACTTTTTTTTTTTCTTTTTAAGAAATATTGTTGGCTGAGTAAAAATAAACTAGACCACATGTGAATTGTCCGTATTTCCTACTGGGCTTCACTCAACATTTTTTTCCTAAGAAATCCATAAACTCTACAGGTATCACCAAGGTGTTGAGCTTGCTGCTTGAGTCACTATCTCTAGCTACCAATATCTGCAAGAAAAGTGGAAATCTAATTCAGATCCTCAGAGATCAGTCCTCACCTCCATCACCAGCATCATTTTAATAAATGTTGAACAACGAATTGTGAAATAACTCTTGCTTCACAGCAAAGGTATAAGAACAGCGTGCCTTTCTCTTACAACTCCCATGGGCAGGGATGTTCCCCTTGTTCCTCCTTAAGGTTCCAGTGAACCTTGCTGGAAATTATGCTTGCTGTTAAGGTCCTTCCACTCAGATAACAATAGACCTGGGTGTTTGTTCCTCTTCAAGTCCCAGCAGCATCACTGTATTATCCCTTTGTTGATAAATTAAACTATGTCAGAGTATTTATTAGCTGGGGTAAACATATCTGCCCTCAGAGGTCAAAAAGTTATTGCATTGTGCTTGATAGATGGGTCAAGTGTAACACCAAGTGGTATCATGAGGCACTTAATTAGTACAGTTATTTTGAGTATTTGTTAAAGAAAGTCCTCCTAAGGCTTCCTATCAAATCAATGAAGTGGCAGAAGCGCTTGTAAAGGTTGTAAGAGAGAGATCCCAGTTCAGCCAATATATACACTTTAGCAAGACTACCCTCCAGAAATCTTCAGAAGCACTCATCATTTTCCATTACACTTAGGCCCTTCTTTCAGGCGGAAATACTCCCTAGGGTCCTAGAATGAATCTGCCAACTAGAAGTCTAAAGTAGGCATTTAGCCATCTAATTTTGTCTCCACTGCAACTTTCCCATAGCTAGCTCTTACACCATAGCTAGCTCTTGCAAGTGTCAAGACCATGGTGGATTCTGCTTTCGGTATTTGCCTTACGGGTAGTTTTACAGATGGCATTTATAAACTACTGGTGTGTCAGTGAACACTCCCAGATGGTATAGAGGGTCGACTTCAACAGAGCAACAAGGAGGATGTCAGTATCAACCATGTAACACCCTTTAAATTTCACAAAAAAAGTCAAAGCTCTATTTGCATTGCATATCTGTAATTATATCTTTGGTCTGTTGTTGTAAAATTAACTAAGATCAGTTTTGTGACCTAGAGATCAAAACAAGCAAACAATAAAAGATAAGCTCTCTGTTCAGTGCTGTAGTAACAAAGGATGTTCCTGTCCTCCTCTATAAAGCTAGGAGGCTGCTTTACAACTAAGGTGTAAGTGGGGTGATCTATCCATCCTGTAGCCCACAGTTTGAAAAGAATGATAGAAATTTGAAACCTCTTTACATAAGAGTAACAGAAATGTTTAAATATTGCATAAAATATTCACTGTCCAAAACAAAGAGCAAGAATGAGAGGTTTTTAAGAAAAAGACAGAGATAGTTTGATTACAAAGTATAAGAACCTCTCTATGAAAAATATAGCAACTCCTATCAGACTCAATAGTCTTACAAACACATGTCTTACAGCAACCACTGGATGGAATTTGAAGGCAAAAATATTATGGTGTATTTTTTTTAACAGTGTGATTAACCAGAGGAACAACCCAAAGAAATGATGAATACTGCATCTTTTGCTTCCTAAAAAGTAGCTTCTTGATTTGGGAATTACTGTGTTTAACTCATGTTGATCTGTGCAGCAACATAGGCACTTGGCTGATTCTTTCTGGCCTTGAACTCTGGCTTTTCTCCCCTCCTTTCCACCCCTAATTCCCTTGCTAGACAGCACATGAGGAAATCTTGGTGTAATTGTTCACTAGGTTTTTCCTTAGTCTCAGAGAAACCCAACTGAGCATCTTGGAGTTCCTACAGTCTAAAAAGTTGCTTGTCTGTAGTGATGAGACTCGTTCAAACTCCAGAGTTTAAAAGCAAAGGAGACCATATTTCAGGGAACGTATTTCAGTTCACAGTCAGTTACAATATTTCACATAAAATATATAAGAATGTCTGGACTAGGTCAGACCATCTAGTTACATATCCTGTCTCTGGCAGTGAACGATATCAGCTATCTGGGGAAGATAATGAAAATTGTAACATATGTAATGATGCCTCCTCCCCAGTACAGACTTCCAGAAAAAGCAGACTGAAGCTTGATAGCTTCCTGAGCAAGAACTGGTATTTTTGTACTGCCAAGCATTTGTCATGTTTTAACACCAGCTGACAGTTCAGCCCCACACAACTGCTCATTCACTCTCCCCCTGGCGGGATGGGGGAGAGAATCACTAGAGTAACAGTGAGAAAACATGTGGGTTGAGATAAAGATGGTTTAATAGGTAAAGTAAAAGCCACAGATGCAAACAAATGCAAGACAAGCAAAACAAGGAATTTGTTCACCACTTCCCATGGGCGCACATCTCCAGGAGAGCAGGGCTCCATCACACATAACGATGACTTGGGAAGAAAAACACCATCACTCGGAACGTGTCCCTCTTCCTCCTTCTTCCCTCAGCTTTACATGCTGAGCATGAGATCATATGGTGTGGGACATCCCTTTGGTCAGTTGGGATCAGCTGACCCAGCCGTGTCCCCTCCCAACTCCTTGTGTACCCCCAGCCTGGGTGGGGTGGGATGAGTAGCAGAAAAAGCCTTGAGGCTCTGCAAGCACTACTCACTAATAATGAAAACATCCCTGTGTTATCAACACTATTTCCAGCACAAATTCAAAACTTATACTAGCTACTATGAAGAAAATTAACTCTATCACAGACAAAATCAGAATTGCCTTGTACAAACTTTTCTCTTCTGCATCTGCTTGGAACACATGTATGCTTTCACACTGTTGTCCACACCATCCACGGCAACAAACTACATATTTAGAAAACTACCTATTTGTGCCTTTTGAACTGCTCAGCAGCATACTGATGCCCCTTACTTCACATATTGGAGGAGACAGTGAACAACTGTTCCAAATTGTCTTTCCTTTCAGAATTTTTTAAATCTCCATCATTCCTTCACTTGTGCCTTTTTCCAGATCTAGATATTACTTGGATATGTAGTATCTAGTCCCTTTCCTGGCCAACAAACACTAACCCTGTGGTTTTCCTAGTGCTTCATCTGGTGCAAAGAGACCTTTCAATGATGGTTAGGTTTCCCCACACATCCAATGGGGAATTATTCTGACTTCTGGCAGATCTCATCCAAAGGAGCTGCTGTATGTGATAGAAAGGAAAAGCAGATGTATTGCTGCAATACTGCTGATGACTCTATTATTCGCTACCCTGGATTACAAGAGGATGGATACCATTAAAAGAAACCAAGACAACATTATCAAGTGATGCTCTGCCAATTGTTTAATTTCCATTATGATAGAGGCAATGTTTTCTCTATACAGTATTTGTAGAACTTCTCATAGACTTTTAGATGAATTCTTATACTATTTTTGAATATCATAGTCTTAACAATCTAGAGAAAATTGAGATGGACCTTTCTCAGTTCCTTCCCATAACACCTTAAAAGGAATACTGATAGGATGTGAACAAATGCAATACCTAGAAAAAGCATGCACTGTATTACTAGAATGGTTCCGCCCATAAATTAATAGAAAATTTTGCCACCTAGGAATGCCAACTCCAAGACCTTAAAGCAAGCGTGCAAAGTTAATTGAGAACAATTCTGAGAGAAAGATGGATCCCAAGATATTTGAAGCCCTGAGGTAACCAGCTGGCTTGAAAATCTAGTGGGAGGGGAAACGTAATTAAATGTTCCAAGCAAATTGCCCCAGAATTATTGATATTGATTTAAAATCCAGATAATCCTCTGTATGATTTCCAAAGGAACTGATCAACTGCTCAGTTTTTTTATTTTTAAAAAAAATAGAATAAAACAGCATTAGTCACTGATTGCATCTACGGCACACACCCATCCACTGTGATACTTTCCTCCAGCAACATGACACAGCCAGCTTCACAGAGACAATGGGAGCTTCTCCTTTTCAGCAGAAGGCAGGCTTTGAGTAAGTTTCCCATTACGGTCTTGCAGGTTTCAGAAAAACTGAGAAAGAAAATAGCTTTCTACTCCTGTCTGGATATGAAAGAGAAAATATCCTACATGTATGTCACATAGTTGTTAAAATATTTCAGCTCATTCATGTTATATTTCTACCAATTGACTGTTTTAAGCAACTTTCCACAGTACAGGACAAAGTGTCAAAGACAAATCAATCTCATCAAAACCTTAATATTTTTATTCTGAAAAGGCATAATAGGTGTTCTGGGGGAAAGAGATCCTATGTGTTTAATGTCCTTCTTGTGATGACAGACCTGAGACATTTGTCTATTTGTCTGATGTTAAAGCACTTTGAAATGATGACAGCCGCTCTATGGCATGCCTGTCAGGAATCACAGGAACAGATCAGTCCTGAGATTCTCGCTGTGCAGTATCTTCAAGGTGTTCATCCAAAACTGTTGTTGCTAGTGCTAAGAGGTGATGCCTGCTGGTGTGACAAACCTACCAACAAACAATCTACTAGGAATCTCCTTGGTTTTAAGAGCATTTCAAGCTGAATACTTCCTATATGGAGCTACTTACCTATAGTACTTGGTATGGCAGAAGCAGTTCGTTCACATGTCCGCTTTCTTGGGCATCCTGCCATTGCTATCCAGCTGCAGTGCATGTAGCAGATAAGCAGCAGCAGCATCACATTCAGCACTTCTGGAAGACAGGGTGGATATGGAAAGCTACGGAACAAGGAAGTGATGCTTAGATAAAGGGCAAAGATGTATCTATAATTCTACATTTCTGTGGTTGATTGACCCTTTGATCCCGTAGTGTCTCAGGATTCTCCATCCAGTGCTGAATTTTTTTATAAAAACCTTCCTTAATGATTTGCCTGACAATCTTTTACAGAAGTGTTTCATTGTATCATACTGAAAGTATTCTTTTTATTCCTAGAGGAAGGGAAAGGGAGAAGTGACTTACTTACATGCCTATACTGAATCATTAGCTTAAGAGTTTTCCTGCATACATGGTCTAGTCATGATCTCCACAAACACTAGCACTAGCAAATTGAACCATGACATGTCTCATTTATTATTATTCCTTTGTAATTCAGGAACTTTAATATTTTCACTGCTGCTTTATACTATAAATGCCTTTCAGGTAGGAACACCTTTCTCATCATTTTTCTTTCATACATTATATAATAGACACAGACTATCACTGAGACTCCTAAATCTTTTAAGTTTTCCTGTGACGTAGAGATACAACTCAACTCATGAGTGACTTTATTATATTACAGCACTTTGATTTTCACATTCTAATCCTAGTGACTGTCAATGTGAGCAGATCAAATCCAGCAATGATTTTCCTGTAGATCAACAATGGGATCTTATGAACTCCCATGTGGTGCAGGAGATCAAAGCAGATTACAAATGGTATCATTTGTATGAAAGTTCTGCTTTCAAAAATCCTACAAGCCATTTGGAAATGTCTGCTGTGCAGATACCTGCAAGAGCATGCAAGTCATGGAGCTGTATCAGTTCCATAGAGTTAGGACAGCTGTAGCTAAAGTGGAGTGCAGAAATTTTATAACGAATATTGAAAATACTATCTACCAAAATAGATCTACCAAAGAAGATTACTCAGGATAATTGGATTGAAAACACAATTACAGACAGATTTCCAGCTGGAAATCCCAGAGATCTTACAAGAATGGAAAAAAAAAATAAATGTGACAACTATCTTGGATTTTGAGACAGAAATCACTGAAGTCAAGGGGAAAACTCTTGACAGGTTTCAATGGATACTAGAACATGGAGGTTAGTCTGCAAGATGAAAAATACCTCACCTGACTTTTAGATGGTGGGGATCACATAAAAGTGATTGAAAAATCCATTCCCCATACCATTTCAGTGACAATGTTATGGAGATCGCTGCCAATTACTGAATCACTGACCTAATTTAGAACTAAGGTATTATTGGAGAATTAGAGGATAATAAATACTGAAAGTGATGAAGGAAGACAAGTTTTCAGCCAACAAGTCACTCGCTTTTTAAGGAATCTAGAAAACATACTACTTGGTTTGGCAAAGAGCAGGCGATTAGCTTTGCTCATATATCAGTAAAAGTGGGGGCTTAGCAAGCTTATTCACCCACTGGACTGGCAGAGCCTGAAGGATT
The DNA here is from genome assembly GCF_000703405.1 of Apaloderma vittatum. NCBI lineage: Eukaryota > Metazoa > Chordata > Aves > Trogoniformes > Trogonidae > Apaloderma > Apaloderma vittatum. The sequence goes on along the minus strand of NW_009709811.1, from coordinate 44,740 downwards.
GCTTAGATGGATGGATGTGGGTTAGCTGGATGCATCAGCCAGACTGAAACCTTCTAGCCAATACGAATGGAAGACCAAAGCTCAGCCACAGATCTGTGTCTATGAAGAGGGATGGCCCATGAGCCTCAGACATTTATACAGGAGGCTGCTCTGCTGCTGAGAGCTCTCTAGGGTCTGATGTTTCACACAGGTGCTTTCCTCACTTTGTCCCACAAGAGCTCACACTCAGCTTGGGTCTATGTCTGGGGCACAATCCCGGAGGTAACGGGGAGGTAGCCAAGCTGAGGCTGGCTGAAGGACACTCTTTGTTAAGAGAGAAAGGAAAATCAAGGGAAATTACTCTTCAGGAAGACTGTCAAAGTTCAGAATCTAACAATAGGTGCTGTTTGTTAGTCTTACTGGCATCTTTGCCACTGTGCCGTGGAACACACACTCTCACATCAATGCATGAGAGGAGAGCACAGCGAAATCTTGACTCCAATTACCACTGCTGCTTGTGTTACCGTACAAATAAATACATATTCTTTTTCTTTTCTGGGTTTCCTTCTGTGCTGTCTCCAGGGAGCGGGAGAGGTAACAGACATCTTCCAAGGATAAGACTAGCAGGACTGCTAAAAATATCACATTGGTTAAGAGAAGCAGCCTCTGAATCACCTTGCAGAGGAGTGCTGGGGAGGAAGGCTGCGGTGAGGCGCTGTCACCCAGGGAGAAACTGGGCATGGTGGGAAGGATACTCCAGTTCCCGTCTCCTGCTCTCTGAAGGCTTTGAGGGCCCTCTCACCTGGAGTGCCTTCAAAACACCTGAGTACACTTATGTGGAAGCACAAGGTTTTCTGATACCAAGTGAAAACTATGGGACTTCTTCAATAAATATGTGCATTCTCAGGGAACGTACAGGCACATATTGTAATGTGATACCTAGTAAATATTATAGCTACTGAACATCTGTAAATTTTGGGTTGTTTTTCAGAAAGAATGATTTAATTAAACAATTAAATAGGCCTTTACTTGACAGGATTTTTCCTCTGCTAAAATAATGTAAATGTTCCTGTTTTGTTGAAACAATAAAAATAAATTCATGTTTGCTATTTGTTTTGGTAAGAATAATAGACTGAAAAAATGGCAGGAAATAAAGAGAGAAATATGAAGGGCTGAAGTATGTATTTGTGGTAAAAATAAAAGACTATCTTAATGGATTAAAACTAAAAACATTAAAAGTATGTTGTCACAAGGATGAAACAGTGTAACTATGTAGGAATCAATTGCAGAAACAAGAATAAAGGAAGAATTGATGCAGTTGGTAGCGTTATTCTCAGAGAGAGAGAGATGGATAGAACAGAAGGAGTAAGAAAGGATAATATGCTGCAAAAGAGCAAGCTCTCTTATCAGAAATACATCTGAAGATGGTGAGAAAGTCATTAAACAGAGTGTTTGGCAATGACCAGTCGTCTGAATGACTAAGTTCCCTGTAGAAAAAGTTTGCCCTTTTTCTATTTTATTTACTGTGTGTTCACAGCCTTGCTGACAACCCGTGTAGGAATGCTTTTGTGTATATTTGATACTCCTGAATTTTGCTTGATGAAAGATTACCAAATTAGATCATGGGCCTAAATCTTAACTCTGCTGAAGCCAATGGCAAAAATATCACAGCTTCTGGCTAATCTACTTACTGTCTCAACCAGACATATTTTACAGGTCCTAGTCCTTTGCCAAATTGCTTTAGAAAAGACCTCATTGACTGAAAAAGTAAGGGAGAAACTATCTTGAATTTAATATTAATGTTTGAAATCTGTCATTTTTCTGCTTACTTCTCAACTTTAAGTGCTTGCACATATTTATTCTTTAACCAGTGCTATGAAACACATCAATAAGCCTGCTTCCTGTGATCTGGTAGGTTATATCATCTGCTAAAAAATGTAAATATATTAGGGAGATCTTCTTGAAAATAAAATAATCTAATTTCAACATATATCCTCTTCAGTAGTATGAGTAGAGAAAAGTAGTATAGGAATTAAAGCAGTTCATTCTGCAGCTGAGCTAGGTACCAGCACAATTGCACTGTGAAGTCTGGAACACTTGCTATGTGTAACAGAGATTTATGAATGACAGGCACGACCAAAGTCTGTCATGTACTCCTCTTCCATTATAGCCGCTGAATGGCTATGCGATGGAGCATCAAAGCTCTTCAAACGTATGCTTTTCTTGGCTGTTCTCAGGTTAGGCTCTGTGTGGATTCAACTCTGATGATAAACCCTTCAAACTGCACAGGCATTTTGATCACAGAAAAGCAAAATGCTGTCTATGAATCTAAACTGCAGTGAACTAGATCGACCATAATGCTAGTGAACTAGGTAAGCGTTTCAAAGGCTGTCTAACTCTACTTCAACATCAATTGCCAAAGTCCATCTAAAAAGTTTTTACACAGGAGCAGAGAGCAAATATTTTAAACTCCTCCCTTTTTTTCTTTCCTTTTTTTTTCTTCCTCCTTCACAAAGATATACCAGAATGCCCATTTTTTAATAAAGAATGAATACTGCCAATTGAAGTTCTCCTTTCAATCAAGGCCACAGGCTAAAAAACTAAAAGACAATGGTAGCAGGAGCCTCCTGGGATCTTGGACTGCTGCATTATTCCATCTCCAATATGCAAGCCCAAGACATAAGAAGAGTTAAAAAGGCTATGTTAGGAATATCAACTCTGACATTTCTCTTTATAACTAATTTTGTACAGTTATGTTACTGAACTCCACATAAGCAGTTCATTTATACATTGAAAAAGGAGAAAAGGAAAAACAAACACCATGAGTAACACTAATGTAGAAGGCAGCAAAATTTGTATCAACAATTCTGCCACAGTATATGGGCATAAATGTGTTATGATGTTTCACATGAAACTCGCATAAGTAAATCTTTAAAAACTAGGTGTGCTGCTGTACTGGTATAGATCTATTTGTCTAACTTCAGCTTTTCTCTAAGGGCCATTTCCACAGTATTAAAGCGCCTTACAAGAAATTAGATTATATTCAGACAAACAGAATAATTTTCTTCCTCCTCTGTAGGGCTTTCTTACATGGTGTGTGTGTGTACACAGATATTAGAACATGCACAAAATACATGCATACAATTGTATATATTTTTATACTTTTAATGAGAAAAGGCATAAAGATTTTATGCCCCAAGATCCTTAAGATGAAAATTTGAATATAAGTTGAATAAGACAAAAAATGTCTACACATTTTTTATTTTGACCATTATTTTACTCATGCCTGTAGATTGATACATTTATGAAAAATGTTTCAGGATCTAGAGTAAATTAATTCATTCTTTAAAATCAGTCCCTGAATGATTACTGGGAAAGCACGTGCTTATTTTCCAATATTTGTCAAACATTTGTCAAACATTAGCTTAAAACCTGCTTGAACAGAAAGATGCTGAACAGAAAACGGCTGGTGAGAGCTGGGTGCAGGAGCCACCCTAACCCTGTGCCTGCAGCTGCCATCACGCAGATGCCTGGAGACACAGCGAACATCCGAGCCCAGCTTCCATCTGCTGTAAAAAATACCCAGGCACAAAGGGGAGCCCAGTTAAGCCTGATGAAATTGCTGCTGCGCCCTCCAGACGCTGGAGACAATGTACAAAAGGCAGTAAGTAGGCTGCCCGTGTGCCCTTTGTTTCCACACTGGCACAGCTAAGCTGTGCAGCCTTATTTAACAGGACTGACAACATAACCTACATGGCACAGCTATTTCGACCAGTTCTGAGCATTGATTGTACTTTATTTATTCGGCACTTGAGCTATCAAAGGGAAAAAGTGCCCGTGGCAAGCTAGGTTGCAGTAACAATCTGTGCATTTTAAACTGCCTGCATCTACTTAGTTACTATAACTACTCCCAACTGCATGATTAAATACAAATGATGTTTCCATATATTAACTGCAAGCTTCTTTCCAATATGTGCTGAGCATGATACTTAAAACATAGGATTCTCGAATGGAATAACATTTATGGGAGTAATTTCCCAAATGTGTATGATTATCACTTGCAAGGATGTACATATCAGTTAAAATCCAGAGTATGATGAGAAATCATTCCCAATCTTCTGAGAATGGAAGCAAAAAATTAAAAATTTTCCCTACAAAGAAGACTCTCATATAAATCATCTACCTGTTTGTTACTCAGATATTAATATAATCCTTGAATTTGTACATTCTGCATGCTGCTTAAATGTAAATATTTTTTATTTTACTATAACAATACCCTTTGGAAGATACGTTGTTTTAAATAGAGGTATTAACATTTGAAATTACCGTCTATGCCTGTTCTACTTTCTAAAAAATGAACTAAACTTTAACCAGTGAATTGCTGACCCTTAACAGATGCATTAATGCATTTTGAAGAGAATGAGGAAGTCAGTGAGGTAAATAAAAAATGGGTCAAAATAAGAATGGTAGGTCACTCCAAATGCACCAGTTATCTCCCTCTTCTAAGAGTACTGGCTTTATAAACAAGAGAAATTTGATAACTTTGCTTAGTCTGTTTCGTAACTCAAATGATGGGGCATATGTAAATTGTTGTCAAAACAAGGCAAGCGACAGAAAGTTAACATTCAGAACATGGCGAGGGAAGAGGAAGGGGCAGTGTGAAATGCAGGACTTATTCCAGTCTAGGTCCTGAAACTGATCTCTGAGTGAGCTACCAACTCTTACATTACCCATATTTGTACTTTTGGGAAGGGAGATTCAAAATCACTCATCAGACTTAAGTACCCCTGAGAGGTTTCCATGGCAGAGAGCTCCAAACTGCCGTTAAGATGTTCAGGATGACAGGACTTTCCATGCATCCTATTCAGAATAGCGTTGGAGTTAGCTTGAAGTAGATAATAATTAAAGTCAGAGTCCGTCTTTCAGGTCACGCTTAGTGCACTAGTAGAGAAGACACTACATCTGTTTCCAAGACCTTACTTGAGCATAAAAATAAATTACCCCCTGCACGCCATTGGAATAAAGGTAAAATGCTGCGGCTTGAAATTCTTTTCCTCTGTGTAGGGCACAGAGGACTGGATTAGTAGTAATGATTTCTGCTTCCAGGTTGCACTTACGAGGCAGAGCTGTAGAGAATTGCAACCTTCCTGTCTTCTGGCAGATACCATTGAACTCGCCACCTACTGTTACTTCCTTCAGTCAGTGAACAAATGTCTGTCAATGCACCCCATGCCAAAAGCAAGCACTGGCATATGACTCATCAACTGGGAGGATTTTTAGTCAAAGCAAATAATGTAGTGCTCCTAAAGGAACAGTGAACTTTCTGAGGTAGGAGAGTTAGAAATATTTTCTCACTCTTGCAAGAGATGAAGCGGGAGGAGTTCACTCACCTATTCCTTCTTTTCCATATGGTATGTCTCCAAGAAAATGTTGGACCATAGCAAAGCATTCAGAAGTAAATGATCAGTGAAATAGAACATATCCATATGTTGGAATAACCTTTAAGAAATGTGAGCGTAGTCTCAGGTTTTTATGTCTCAAAGTAACTGTTATTACAAAAAATAAAGGGAGATTTTTTAATCTAAAAAATATTCCTCGGGCAAGCCTGAAATAAAATGGATTTGCAAAGAAATAAAAATAAAAAGAACTCAACTGCTATAATTGATATCTAGCATATTTTTATCTATTAAAATATAAGTAGACTAAGTTTTACATTACCTTATGTTCTTCTCAGGTATGCATGATTCTGAGATGTAGACCAAATTGAACATGTCAGAGTCTACAATTTCTTATTTTTGTTTATTGGTCTTTCATTTTCTTTTTTCTTTTCCTTTTTTCTTTCTTTTTTTTTTTTTGCTTTTTTTCTCCTTTCCTGGCTGGACAACAAATGTTACACCTAACATTTCACATTTAAAAATTACGAGCTGTTCCTGCAATGATAACAGCATTTAGAGAAAAGCATTGAATATGACAGATTTGTGTAAGATAACCGTTTTGTAGTTAAATGTTTTGTGTTTCTTTATCTTTGTGCTTACAATATAAGTTATATATTTTGTTTGAGTTCTAAAAATATAGGCTTTTCTGTTTGGTGCTTAATGAAAACAGAGTATTATACCATGAAAGGTGACCTATTGAAGGCAAAGTGCTAATAAGTAACAGATTGTTCAACATGACCTAAACCCTTTTTTTATTGAAAAATGAGATCTACAAAGGTACTTTGTAACATGTTTCATAAGGACTTAATTTTGCCCAGCACTAACAGAGCCATTAAATCTACTTAGAATAGGGATTACAAGAAAACAAGGATATTTGTATTCTCTTTTACCTTTTTCTGAAGATAAAAATGCATGCCTCTTGTACTCCCTTAAGATGTTTTCTAAAGAAACAACAGAAACTCAGTAAAATCTCCTCTCTGGGGGAAAAGCTAAGGAGAAAAATGCCGAGACAGGAAGGCAGAGCATAAACAGCCTAATGCAGCCAAGTGGTTGTCTATGGAGCAGCCACATCATCTTATGCACACCAGTCCCTTTCTAATTAGAGGGAGGCAAGTGAAGGCAACGTCCAAGCTGTAAACATTCTGTGGCTGCTGCTGACCAGGATTTTTGCTGTTGTGCCATTGTGACCTTGCAGGGCCACCCCTGTTCCACAGCATACTTTTTAGACTCACCTGTTGGTCCCACATTTGAACCATAAACTGTTCAAGGCTTCTACTTCAACATCTCTTTGAAGAGCACGTAGCACTGGTGTGTCATGGCTCAGAGGTGTCACCAGGAAATAAATCACCTTGCCGGATTAGAAGTTTAGCTGTAGCTGGAATCTGCGTCTGATCCAGCTATACAGCTGTCCCCATTCAAGGAACGCTCACCTGCTCAGACAGTGTCCCGCTGGGGGTCCTCCAACACCTCCTAACAAATCAAAGGCTGGGTATTTTTTCCCAAGATTTACAGTCCATTGGGATCAATCACCTTAATCACATTTACGTCTAAGAAGGAAAATTGTCAGGATCTCTGAGGGCACTAAAGGACTTATAGGACTTATGTGAGAGCATCTTCCACAATGTTTACATCTTTTCCGCTGCCTGGGAAGAGGAGCTGGCAGGCAAAATGAGCTAAGAGAGGAGAAGGGCAGCATTTTACTTGCATCTATGATGAAGGGCAGCGTTTCATTCCTGTCAGCAGCCATCTGTTTGGCCTCCAGCACATCGTGCAGGGCACAAACAGCTGGGAAGGGGTGGGTGCAGCACCCAGCATTGTCAGGTCATGCTTTACCCTGAGTAATTTGTGCCATTCATGCACGGTGCTGACAGTCCCCTAGGTAACACCTTGGGATGACCATGCACTGTTGAGAGAAACCAAAATATGAAGCAAGAGGTGTTTGTATGCCTGTCCTCTTTCTTCAAAGCTCTTAACCCTGTGAATGTAGTTCCCTCAATTTTTAGTGATTCTACAACCAAGCAGGGCTGGAAACTTGCCTCTTGTGGAAGAACAAAGTGAGGTGATAGGAATAGATAGAAAGTCAGGTCGACTCAGAGATGTCCCAAAAGCACATTGTAACGCAACCTTTTGTCATTTTACAGACTGCCTCTGCCATGTTGGTAGTTAACCTGTCCTCAAGGCTGAGACTGGTACCTGTTCCTCAGCACAGCTCAGACACAAATCTCTGCCAGCGCGAACCCATACCCACTACAGTAGAAATACAACAATGCGCACGGTGTTTCCCCAGACTGATTGTAAGAAAGACATGCAGCAGAGCAGGAAAATAAGGCCACTCTCCTGACTGTCAGGCCTTTGCTCTAACCTCTAGAGCACACTTCATAAATACTTGAATCTTTAATAAAATCTTCTGGGTGTCTGCTTTCTGCAACACTAACTGTTTTAAAGTATCCATGGGTTATTTGTTTAGGACTCTTAAACAAATCTATTAAACACTCTGCATTATTTTTAGTTAAATTTTGTTTCTTTCCCCTTTTGCTTTAATAATTGATATTGTTTTGGATACATAAATATGTCCTAAGAGTATTTGTCGTTTCCTAATGTTTACAGTGGGGATTCTCTTTTTTCTTTAAAACTGTGGGATTTTTCTTCAATATAAAGTATGCTTTTCTGTTACATGCGCATTTCAGAAACAGTCACAGACAATGCACCTGGCAGTGGCATGTGAATTTGCAGGAACTGCAGTCACTTGGAAAACCTAATGTTGTAATTTTCCACTCATCGTGTGGTCACAGAGAACATGGACATCCCTTGTGTAAAGCACTACAGTACTCTGTTAAGTGATAGATAAAAAAGATCTGATACGCTTTTAGCTATTTTCGACAATTACTGAATTAGAACTTTACATTTAACATACCGGGAATAGACAAGATGGTGGAAAGGAGAACAAATGAGTTCAGAGGACCATGAGAATCTCCTAGATAAGGGGTTTATTACATACAGATCAGAGATTAAACTGATTTTAATAAACTGCTTCCTTTATGTGAGAAGTGGATGGAAACCCTGAGCTGATCTCTGCCTAAATTTTGCAGGTAGGTATAGTCAGGAAAGTCAATTAAAAGCTAAACCACTCCTACTCCAAATTGTTAGTGAGTCATAGAATCACAGAATGCTTTGGGATAACAGAGACTTTTAAAGGTCGTCTAGTCCAATCCTCACCTGCAGTAAGCAGGGACATCTTTACCTCAGTTAGGTTGCTCAGAGCCCCTCCAACTTGACCTTTAATGTTTCCAGGGATGAGGCTTAAACCACCTCCCTGCTCAACCTGTTCCAGTGTTTCACCACCTTCTTTATCAGAAATTTCTGCCTTATATCTAACCTAAATCTACTGTCTTTCAGTTTGAAACTGTTACCTCTGTCTTATCACTACACTCCCTGATAAAGAGTCCCTCCCCTTCCTTCCTGTGGGCCCCCTTTAGGGGCTAGAAGACTGGTATAAGGTCTCACAAGAGGCTTCTCTTCTCCAGACTGAACAACCCCAGCTCTTTCAGACTGCCTTCATGCCCTGGATGTTATTTTTAGGCTTCCAGTAACTTAAAGAAAAATAAATAACAAATAACACATATAAAGAAAAACTGAGTCTGCTCTACAATAAACGTGTTTTTTTTTTAAAAAAAAGGTTCCTGAAGTCACTGGAATTATCTTGACATGCAGCTGATATTGCCACAGATGTAAAATCCTGCACTGCTTGCCTCCTTTCCCCTAGAAAATGATCATAGAATCATAGAATCAGTAAGACAGGAAAAGGCCTCCAAGATCATCAAGCCCAACCCTCAACTCAATGCTACCAGGACCACTAAACCATGTCCTGAAGCACCACATCTATAGGTTTTTTCAATATCTTTAGGGCTGGTGACTTCATCAGTTCCCTGGGCAGCCTATTCCAATGTTTCACCAAAAAGTGAATGATGAGCAGCCTCTACTTCTTATCTCCCTCCTGAAAACAATTTTTCAGCTTTTTGTGCTTGAAACACACCAGTACAAGAATGTGATTAGAAACAATAAATGCAACAGGTCAAAAGTGCCAGCTGCATAAGCAAGTAATGCTTGTTATTAGCACTCAGGTTAACTTTTCTAAACTCTGTGGGAAAGCCAATGCACAACATGAAAGCCCAGCAGAAAATCTTTCCTCCAGGATTCTTCCATCTCTTTGTATTTGAATCAAGCTTTTCTGACTGTTGCTAATAAGCCATATATGCAAAGGTTTGTGGTGTGAAAGAATTGTTTTCTGGACCAGACTCACCAGGTGGCAGTGCTATATACAGTCCATAAGTGCCAGTGGGTTTTAAAGAAACATCATGTTGCTGCCAATGGGAAAGGGGATGGCAGCAGAGCCATTTTTGCTCTGGAAAAGTGGAAGGAGGTAAAAAAAAAAAGAAAATGAGCTTTGTCTCCTAAAAGGCCAGAAAGGGCAGGAAGTATTTGGTTTATATTCATATGATGGTGACCCTGTGTTCAGGGCAAGTGGGATTCTGCTGGAAAGCCTGGGACTACATCCCAGGGGAAAGATCTAGTTTTGTAGATGTGACCACTTCCACTCAACCTGATGTCAGTGTCATCTTTCACTGTCCCTGCTCCTGTGGCAGAGGAGTGAGGAAGAAACAGGTGATGACAGTAGAGACTGGACTATTAAACACATAAACAACTTCTAATTTCATAGTATCTAACCCTTTGGGCACAAGGGGAGCAGACTTCACAACTAGTTACTGAAAACTAATTCTTATCTGTGATCTCTCCTAAACTAGAAACAGAAGAAAATACACACGTGTGGAAGAATCATAGAATGGCCTAGGCTGGAAGGAACCTTAGAGATCATTTAATCCAACCTTCCTATCATGGGCAGGGATGCCACCTGTTGACTAGATCTGGCAACACATGGAGATCGAACAGGAATCGAACCTGCGACCTTGGTGTTATAAGCACCATGCTCAACCGACTGAGCTAATACCTGGAGTGCCACAACATACAAGCTGAGTGTGGCTGATGTCCAATGCGTCTCTGAAAAGGCCAAGAGAGCAATAAAATTACAACTGCAATAAACAATGAAGGCAGATTAGACCACTTACAAAGCCATTTGACTTGTCTGAGCAATATTAAGCAACAGAATAAAAACTACAAGTGCTTTGACACATCACTGCTAAAAAAAGAGCTGGGAGATAAATTTTTGGGAGACAATAGATAGCTGCCTCTTGGACCAACTAGTCTCAGAAACCACAAGAAAAGAGGGTATTTTGGATGTAATTTGTAGTGATGCACAGGACCCGCTCAATGAGAGCTTCTGACAGTGATTATAGTACTGAATTCCAAGAAAAGAAACTGTGTAAAAATGAGGTAACTGGTCAAAAAATGAACAAATAAACAAGCAAAAACCTCATAAAAGCAGCTGTCCAAAACAAAAGAAGCCTAGAAGCAGCCTGGAGGCTGTTGAAAAATAATAGTGCTAGAAGCAAGATAAAAAGTGTGCCACAATTCAGAAAGAAAATAAAGCAGTCCAGAAATTCACTTCAAGCCTTAACTGTGAAATTATGCAAGCTATCACATGGAAAAGCATTTAAAAAAAAAAAGAAAATCTGGCCTCAAAAAAGAGAACAGGAAAGCCTGTGCACACATCAAGTTGAAAGCAAATAAGAAATGAGGGCTGAAAGGAACAGTAAGAGTATGACAAGAAGTTCCCTGAAGGCTCCCATGGCAGGAATCGGGTAAGGGGATTAGTGGTCAATGTGTGGTCAACAAAGTGTCAAGAAGGCATATGGGTCAGGCTCTGGAGGGGTCTGGAACACACAGCCCCATGACTCTGCGTCCAGTTCTGCCCACTGAGTGCCAGTACCAGTACTGACTGTAGGGACATGGGAAGGGTTACACTGCAAAATATGGATAAAATGGAACAAACAAGCAATAAACACAAGGTAATACATCTAGGGGACAATAATATAAACCGTGTTTACATGACACAGAAGTTTGAGCTGTAAATGATGGCTCTAACTGAGCTACAACTACCAGAAAGAGACTGTGGAGTCATCGCTGATTGGTTTTCAAAATTATTGTTTCAATGAACACTGACAGATGCAAAAGGGACTAATCTTGGGTATCATCAGGCCAAAACTTCAGCAAGGTATCATCACTGAGAGCAAGACAGACTTTTTGCCCCTGTATATGGAGATGTTAAGGAAGGGGAGCAATGAAAACGATCCAGAGGATGAAGTAAATAGCTTCCAAGAGGAGACTACAAAAGTTTGCGACCCTTCAATTTGAACAGGAAGAAAAGCATGACAGAATCAGGTAGGTGCTAAACACTCTGTGACTGTGACTGTGACTGTGACTGTGATTGTGACTGTGACTGTGCCGGGTAAAGTGAATGCAGAGCTGTTATTAAACAAGTCCTTGAGCATGTTGAGGCAAGAGGCAGACTAGTTTAAAAGTAAGACATAGTAAACTCTTGTATTTTGTTCCCGCAGTGAGGATGAAGGCAAGTACCGGTAGGCTGAGAAAGTCAGAAAGCAAATTCATGGTCAACAGGTCTATAAACAGCAGAAGAACTAGACAGGAAAATACCTTCTACCATCCCTAATTCAATGATTACAGAAACTGGCACAGTGCAAAGGAAATGGTATACCCTGAAGTTCTCAGGCTCATGTGTTAAATGTCTGACTGCAGTTTCTGCATACAGAGGGCCAGGCTGGACCACCGATTCTATTCTTTTGGACATCTCTTCTTTTACATACTCACATAATGTTGGGGTTGGAGAGGCGAAAATGTGTAATTCCAGAACACACCAAAGAAACTTGCCCCCTGTCTTCATCTCTGTACCTTGCTTCAAATCTCATTTGTGCTGAGTTTGCTGACAAAAAATGGTTATATGCCTGTGGGTTGTAACTATCCTTGTTAGAGTACCAGCTCATGCCAACAAGAAATTGTGCTATGAATATACCCAGACTCTAGCTGGAAATTGTTTAAATTTCTTCTATCAGTTGACAGAAATATGATGTCATTGAAATGGGGAAAAAAAAAACAAACTTGCAGTGGCAGAAATATTCTTAGAGGCCAGAAATACCTGGAGGGTGAGCTCAGACCCTTGGATATGAGGTCAGCTTGTCATAGAACTTTGCAACTTCAGAGCTACTTCCATTTCAGAGCTTTTCCCTGCTATTTTGATAGGTATTCATGGTTAGCTGCTATTCCAGCCCTCATCCCTTTACTGCCATTTGCTAGCCTCTTTGATTATTTGTTCAGTTTTCTTCCATTTTCTGCTTGACCACATCTAACCTTCTTTCTTCTCTGATTCTTTTTATTTTTTTGTACTGCACTCAGAGGCAACATCGAGACATGCCAGACCAGGGCAGCTCAGACCACTGCTTTTACATCTTCTCAGATGAAGTGTGTGAGTCATTCTATGTTGCCCATCTCTTCTCCTTCCTTCCTTCCTTCTTGCTAGAGGTAGTTGTAGACTTGACTCCCTCTCTTGCTATTCTCAGTCTTCCCTGGGTTTCACAGGCTTTCACTCTACAGTATCATTTGCTTTCCTTGAGTACAGTAGTATATATATCCTGATATAGATGAGTATAGTCTAGGAGCAGAGACAATGGAGGATTTGTGTTAAAAATAGCAGTCTTGCTCTTTATTAACAAAATAACTGTTCCTGAAAGAGTCTTGCACAGTATTTCTGGGATTTTACTTCTAAGCTAGCCTAGGAATGTGAGGCAGCACAGTCGTTTGGCACAGAGGATCTGGCTTTCTGGGGCTGCTCTCGGAGAGTGCTGTCACATAGTTCAAGTGAGGTGATGGCCCTGTGGTGTAAAGTCATATTGCCCTTTCATGTCAGGGCAGCTGGCTCATGTCCTCCCTTCCCCAGTGTTCACCTGCGTGTGTGTCAATAAGTTACTTGATCTGTGCTCTTGCACCAGTCTCTTGAGCTTAACTGCCTGAAAAAATATGGAAGCATGAAAGCAGTCGATCTTTGTGGGCTGTTTAAAATCTCCTTCTATCAGGAAATCTTAGTGTTTGTGCAGCAAAAGTCAGGGGAGAGAGAATGAAAGGAGAACATGAAAGAGCTACAAATTATGTTAACACAAAAGTCACAAGTAGAAAAAATCTATGATATATTAAAGGCGCTTTCCCCTACAAGCATTTCTATTTCCTCCTTAACTTTCAAGCCCATAAAGTACGTGAACACTGAAGGGAAAATGGTTTGTGCAAAGCCCTCTGACTGCTCATTTACTACCAACACTGATAACTGTAGACACTACAACACAGCAGCAGACATACTGCCCCACAACTATTGATGCTCCCACTGCCTCTAAATATATGCAGCTTAGACATTGTTAGTAAATTTGTTCCACATTTTCCCAGGCAGCTCTCGAGGCTGGTTCCTGAAAAAGAATTAACCTCCCACTCCCTCTTCGAAGCACCCACCTGTGGTCTTGGGGTGATACGACGGTGAGATTGTCCCCATGCTCTTGCTAAGGTCTCCTCCCTACCCCAATATTAAGGTGAGCTTCAGGTCTCCCTGTTTCCTTTATACGGGATTGAGTAGACAGCATCTTTAGAGTGATATACTTACTGTAATACTATCATAAACAGATTTTATGGCAGCAGAATCGTTTCCAGCCAAACCTGTGGCAAAACATAAAGAATTCACACTAAGCTTACGACTTCTTCTATGATGTCTCAGACATAAAAAGGGAGACTAGATTTTTTATTTATTTTGTCTCATACTTAGTGCCTTTCTGAGATTCTCAGGCACATGCTGTCTTCCACTATAACCCTTAAGTATTCCTTAGCCTAGATCCATAAACCGCTTACTTTGGCTTCTCTCATAACACCTCTTCTGGCTCATAGAGATAGATTGTACCTTGACCTTTTTCTTTCTATCTTTCCACATTATTTTTTCTTCCAGAGTAAAGTATATTCAAGAAATCATATGATACTTTCAAAGAGGTTTTATGGCTTGACTACTAGAAGAATCACAGAGTGGAGGAATTTCATTTTAAGCATCTTCTTGGAGTTGGCACCAGTTTTGAGGTGGAGAAGTTAGTGAGGAGGAGAAATGGTCAGAAAGAAAGCAAAAGACAAGGATTATAGTGTTATGAAATGATTTAACCAGAGCACTTAAATCTTGCCTCTTAGCTGGTAAAGTCAGTTTGTGGATCACAGGAATACTTCTGCTACGTCTGAGAAAATGAATGCTCCTTAGAAAATTAAGATTCCATTTCATTGGTTTACACATACCTTCTTAGACATTCTGAGCAGACAGCTATGGCTTTGCTATTTTTACTGCCGTGCTTGAGAAGTTGTTTCCTGCTGCCAGAGCCTGCGACTCAGACCATATCAAGTGGGAGGAAGGAGTCTTCTACTGGTGATACCCTTCTCACAGTTCCTGCTGTTCTGAATACTCCTATTATTTGTCTCTGTTTCAAATCACATGTGAATATGCATCCTAATTCGAAAAAGAAGCATTCTGCCATACCTTTTAATGTAATTATGGTCTGCTTCATTCTTCAGATTGAATGAATGCAAACCCATCTAAACTTCCATATCCCAAACTCTTCCAAACACGAGCAGACATGACAGTACGAGTCAAATACGAAAAGTGAAACTTGCACTGACTATTGCCTAACGCAAAGGAACTTGTTGTGATTTGAATTATATTAAATTCTTTTAATTTTTCTCTGCTCTCTGGACTCTCTTTGTTACGGAGTAGAATCTTTATCACAACTGCCTCCGTGAGATTTGCACTCCATTTGATTTCCATCCAAACCTTAAACCTACAAAACAGCTCAAATGTTGATCTTGAGCCTTTTTCAGTACAGAACTTGAATCTAAGCACTTCATGTCCCCTTGTTTCAAGTACATGGATCATGAGTAAAAGTTAATTCAATGCTTTAATTGCTAAAATGCTGTCTCAGTATTCTAAAACTAAGTTTATTTTAAAAGGCAAACTCTATCAGTAATTAATATTGATGCTGTTTGATCTCAGAAAATCCTCTGAGTCTAGGGCAATTCAAAGTGCACAGCATATAAAGTTAGGGATGCATGCTGAAACTCTAAAAATAAAACAGAAGATGCAAAGACATGAAAAATTGTCAAGAAATCTGGAAGAAGTCACATGTTTATATATGTCTCTTTTGAAAAAGGAGTTATAGGGAATACTGAGCTGTGGATTCCAGGGGGACAGGGAAGCTATAAGGTGGGAAGACCAGGAATATAACAAAAATGTGAGTGCCTTCTACAGGAAATATTTTTTATTTGGAAGATAGCAAGTAGAAGAACTCAGTGGGTAAACTTTGCCAAAAATTAGAGCATTTCTCTGGCTGTTAGAGCACCAGGGCAATATAAAATGGAATAAAAGCTGATGAATCACTGTCATTTCTATTGGTAAAAAAGCAATACAAGATCCTTCAATGTCAACATTAGATATGAAATGTGTTCCTTGCTGCATTAAATTTCATTTTATTGAAAAAACCAAGGTAAATTTTAACTCTTGACTACTTACAACTTTGATGTTGCATGCTACGGGATATAACCTTTCTGGTAATGGAAACGTTCACAGGAGATCACAGATCCAGTATAGGCAGCCTTGTGGGATATCATATATTTGATGGGGGGTCACATTCCTCCCTCACTGAGGACCAACGAATGGCTTATCATATAGGGAGAAACAAAGTGCAAAGTGAGGAGAAAAGGCCAAGGGTGTCCCTGGGAGAGGAATAAGATTGCTGGTGATGAACCCTAGAGCAAGGTCTAAATGAAAGCAGATTGGTCTGCACCTTGGTATCCAGGAGCACAGGGAATAGGGAACACCACAGGAAAACTGAGGGGTCAAATCACAGAATGAGTAAACATTATTTACCTTTTTCTCTTACTATGAGTTGATTAAAGGAACTCATGTAGAAACTCTAAAATATATATGAGACCAAACAGGTACCAAAGAAGAGATGTTTGTGAAAAGTAGACTTAGGGCTTTAGCTCACAAGAGCTGTGAGTAAAACGTTAGTGGGTGAAAGATGTATGTTAGAACAGACAAGAAGTCATACATTGTTTTACTGGGAACTTGAGGTGTTTTATAACACTAAAAGAGACGAGAAAATAAAACTAACTGGCTGGAAGATCAGGTCCTCTAGACATACATCTCTAGAGACCAGTGCCTTAGAAGTATTTCAGCAAGGTGAGCTTTATCATACAGTGTTATCACACAGTATATAAATGGTCTGAGCATCAGAAAACATTGGTTTTAAGATTATTATTTTAAAAAAAATAAATATAGTCAAGTCATTAAAAAGGGTTTTTCTAAGGTTTAGAAATTTTCAGAATATGATGATTTTAAATGTCTATTCTTACTATGATCAGAAGTACAGATAAATAATACAACTGTCATAGTGATGCTGCATGTCAGTTAATCTTTTAGGGGCTGATTCAAAATCCACTGAGAGTGTTAATACAAATTCTACCTGGTCTGATAGGTTATTAGTAATTCAATATATTTCTCATCACCTTTCTTTCCATGCACAAGCATTCATTTTTATACCCATTCTATCTTCTTAATCCACAGAATACATTTTTTTCCACCTATTAACAGTGCTTTCTTATTGGCTTTTTGTATGACTGTGGTTTTTAAAAAAGATATAAAATGATGCATTATCTTTGCAAAGGGTCTCTCCACTGCCCTGATGTTCATTACAGAATCCGCACAGCCATCACCCTCCTATCTAGACCATCTTATTTGCCTGAAAGTAATATACTTACATTTATATGCCATCTATTTCATCTGTTTCGTGCTAGTTAAATCAGTTTCTTATGCATTTGTTTCATGCATTCACCACAAATTGATATGTATAACCTATGCATATATTCATCTCGTCAAGTATTCATGTACTGGGTTCCTGTGTTCATTATTGACAGAAATTATTCATCCTAACGAATCCATGGGAACACCAGAAAGAGCACATAACACAAAAATAACTTAAATTATACAAAATGTGCTAGGAAATGTGTGTGTGTGCACGTATGTGTGTGTGTATACATGTGTGTGTAAAACCAGCTCAGATTAAAAAAAGAAGCAACGTGAAAAAACACTTGCACATGTTGGTTGGATATGGGAGTTTATAGAGCCCTTTTACCTCTCCAGCAGTGTGATCAGAAGGACCCATGTGTCAAGTGTACAATTCCTTGAGAAAAATGAGAAAATAGCATTTTGCATAGTCATTACATAGTGTTTGGAGCCTTCCCAAATACAGAAAATGGAAACTTACTACCATTAGCCCTCTCCAAGTGTATTCAGTGAGTAAAAAATAGTAGTAAATGCATGACTGATAATGGACCTGTTTAGAGCAGTCTGTGGTGGTTGTTGGTTGACTGGTGTTATTTTAAGAAGAACTGAACGTTCAGGCTTAGAGTATATCACCAGGCAGCTTCTCCTAGTTAAAAGGAGTCAACCTTTGCTGCTGCATTAGCTGTTGTTCCAGCAGCAGTGCCCAGGATTCATACTATATTGCAGTGGAACACACACCAGGGGATTGGGGTGCATGAAGATGGAATGGACTGTACCATGGTCACCCCTGTTAGACTGGTCAGCTTTGTAGGATAGTGCCAAGTGGCCCGCAGGCAAGTCTTACATCTTGCAGCATACATAAGATGTGTGGAGGATATTACGATATTATGACAAGATGAAGAGAATCAAGATGCTCTGCTGAAAGCTCCTTGCACTGTTCTCATGTGCTAGAACAGAAACACACAGCCTCCGTGGTCCAACTGTCCTCTCAATTAATTCACAAGCTTTTTATGGAAGGGCTACCTAGACATACAATGCTCTACAAAATGGGACTTTGACACTTGAGAGGATTGGCTGTATATTGCTGATTGCCTCTTTTTACTGCTTTGATCCCAAGATCTTAAAGTACTTTATAAATATTAATGAATAAAGACTGAGAAATATTCAGTCATTGTGTCTATGCTGTTGCTCATGTCACAGATGGGGGCAAACATATTAAGGCTACAATTTATTCCACCATGCTTTACATTTCTGTATATGAGTGAGTTATTGCAGTTCTTCATATTCAGGGGAGGAAATGAGAATTTTTAAGGTGTGACTCATTTAATCTATTTTATACATTTATTTATAAGGAAAGGAATGATGTCCTAAAAGTATCTGTTTCTCATCATCAGCTATGAAGGGAGTCTTAGGTGACTCCCTCAGATTTAGACATCTGCATTGTATGACTCTCTATTTGCTAAGAGAGGGACTATGGCACAGTTTAACTGAGCCCAACTCTCCTTATTTCCACTACCATGCTTTGACTATATGACAAATACTGCATGTGTTACAGAAAGTTCCCTCACATTATATCAGTGTGTTAGATAGCATCCCATACAAAAAATGGGGAGATGGTGAATTTTCTGTCATTACTCAAAAACTTAATGGTTACTGGTAAATATAAAGGTTATTTGGGCAACATTACTCCCTGGAAAATAATAAAAAAGCTATAATTAATTGTCATTATTAAAAAATGTAGAATTTTATAAACTGTCACTACATTCTTGAGAGAAATGTTATCAAACAAATCCATCACAAATTTTTAAGTTTGGCTTAAGCTTCAGGCTGCCTTCTCGATCCACCATTGTAATTGCCACATGTTTCAGGCAGCCCCAGAAAACTTTTATCCTGAAGCTCTCAAACAAGACAAAGTAGTCACATATATATACCTAGAATTTTGAAAAACAGTTAAAAAGCATTGCAAAATATGAAGTTTAAATTAGCACCAGTAAACAAGTTACCTGCAATCAATCAAAATCATGTCAGTGGTTAAATATTTGTCTGAGAAATTTCATGGCATTGCTATACTGGAGTGAAGGCAATGATATGCCAAAAAGATCCTAGTAAATTTTGGTGTTATCCAGTATTTTCTTAAGAATCTGAGAGAAAACGTAACCACTACTGTTAACACTGGCAGGCTAGGAAGTAAGAACAGGAACACAAATTGGAAGACTGGCCCAAATTGCTTCATAAGTTAGAATCATTCAAGAAAAACATATCAGTCCAACCAAATATACAAAAATACCCCTTATCAGAAACAGTTTCTAATTGTTTCTTCATTGAAACACACAGATGCCTACTAAGGTGGAAAAGATTTAACCACCTTAGTGGAGAAGTGAGTCAACACCAGCTCCTTTTGTGTCGGTCTTGTAAATGAGCCAAATTAATCCTTAGAGCAGTGAGTAAGAACAGGGAGATTAATTTAATGTCTGAGATAACGAATGGATGAAAATAACCTCAGAAACTAACAATATTGAACAACAGTATCCAATCTTCCTATCCATATTTAAAACATAGTTGAAAATTTGCAAGTGAAAAATTGAAGAGGGTTCAGAAAATAAGACAAAAGAAAGATTTAAGAATTGCAGTTCTAAGCTTGTTTAAATGTTTTGAGACCACTGTAAATGCTTCTACAGTAATGTTGTAATGAGCAATATAAGTTCTTTTCAGATGCTAAAGCTCCTTGCATCCTCCATGGATGCAATGTACTTACATGCACCATTGGTGTGGGGAGAATGATTTCTTCCTATAAACATCTTTACAGGGAGAAAATAGCAGGGATTAGAATTCTATATTTTTGTTGAGGATGCTTTTCAGAACAAGGGAAAACAGGGAAGAGAATGAGAATCCTGCTGATTTCCAGTTCTGGATGTTCGCTTTGATCACAGGTAGGCTGGAAACTCTGAATAAAGTGTCTAATTGATTTATGCCTCAAAGACAGACTTCAGGTTAAAGCTTCATGTTGTTGTTATTGTCATTAATTGTCTTTGTCTATTCTTTATGATTTTTGAGTTAAAGCAAACCATGAGTTCAATGAAAGTAGTCTGGTATGTATTAGGTTAACATAACATTATGAGGTTAACATAACACAAAATAACATAACGTAACATAACATCACATCACATCACATCACATCACATCACATCACATCACATAAACATTGCCATTCCTGAATTTAAATTTTTTTATTGGGACAATTACAATAAAACATTAAGTATGATGGGAAGACATTAATTATGATAGGAAAATAGGATAGAAAAGGAATAATGGCAGAAATTCAGAAAGGGATGATTACATTTAGTTGAGCTGAAAGAAATGGCTATTGGTTTTAATTAAGATTCTTACTAAGAAACCTAAAAGTCTGATCTTGGGACTGACTTCATCAAGTATTTAGCATTTAGTATTTTCATTAATAACTTCAGCAGAGAAAACAGATCATTAAACTACTCATGATGTAGATGTGACAGTTATTCTCATCATAAAGCAGCACTGGAGAGCAGTATGCCCAGTAGATGTGTAGGGAGTCAACAATTTTACAAGTGGATTTCATGAGTTCACGATCAGATGCTCATTGTAATATAACTGACCCCATGATAGTAGGGTGTAGAGCCAAGGGTGTTTTTTGTTCTACATTCCCAGTTTCTCTCTTTGGAACAGAATTGTTGCTAAACATATTTGTTAGTTATTATTAATAGTTTACACATCAACTGTAAGTGAAGAAGATATTTTTTTTTAATATTATATGAACACCCTAAAGTTTCATAGGCTTTCTAACTGAACAATGTTCTTTCCAGAAATGCTCCAATGCTCTTTCCTGTAGCTGCACAACATTGTCTTTCAAAAGCTGTTGTCATTTGATTTAAATAATCCACATGCAGCGACAAATGTTCTATTTTATAAAATGAAATGTGATGATAAAGCATGCAGAATGTTTTCACAACTTCATGTAGATAAAAGCTACTTGGACATGAAGGAAACAATCCTTTTTTAGTGTCTGGAAACACTAGCACTTTCCTGTGGAAGTCATTAAATATATTTAATTCTGCATACCCACAATTATACTATTGTCTTAGTTTTCCCCTGATTTACATGAGGCAGAAGATAAATATAATACACAAAATATGTCACAAGGCAATGCGTAATTAAGCTATAACAGATACAACATAGTTTATCCTGAGGTACATGCACTTATTCTTAGATATACGTTAAGTTTAAATCTTATCCACTGAAAAAGTTGCAAATTAAATGGAAATGACTTGATAAAAATGTTGATTTTGGCCATTTGAAAGTTACACATCTAGAGTAAGCCAGTGACCTCAGTTTCTTCCTTATATGCAGTAGAAATAGATAAGCATTTCCAGCAGGTGTTTCATTCCACCTATCCGAGGAATTTACCGTAACTATTCACTTTCTGGTGATGCCAGTGATTTTGCAGAGAGAGATACTACCTGATGTTGTTTTATTTATTGTCTTGTTTCTGTTAACATCAAGTGAAGTGAGATCTATCACTGAAAACAAACTTTTCTTTTGCTCCTTACACTAGTCTAGAGCTATTGAATTTAATTTCTGTAACCACAGGTAAGAACAGGAAGGTAGATTTGGCCACCCCTATCACTTGTCCAAACAATTTTGGTTAAGTCTTTAGCAAACTGCCAGTGCTGGTCTGAGCATCTTGTTCTTCCTGTGCTGGTAGGATTCAAATTTCTGTTTCCGTTACTGCAAATTCATCCTTCTTACACGTCAACAGGACAAGTAGTCCAACAGAGCCAAGAAAACACCTTTCCAAGGACAGACCATGAAATGCAATCTCTCTTCAAGTCATGAGATTTCCAGGTTGATACTGAAGGTGTTTGACTTTTGGAAAATAGTAGCATAATTTGAGGGATGCATATCTGTTTGACGAGAATATAACTGAGATAGTTTTGCGATTTCTAACATCATCACTTGGAGCAGCTTATAACATATTGAAGAAATAATTCAAAATTATGTATAATTATTAAAAAATCCACTTCTTCACCTTTAGCTGCCACGATAAAGCATCACAGGATATCTCTGTATGACAACATAGTTTCACTCAAACATAATTTAAAATCTTTTGAAGCACAGATGTCCTCAAGTGTGAGGAGAAGCTTATGCTTTAATGATTCTTTTAGAAAGATTAGTTGAAAAAGCTGCCAATATAACATATATGATAGGCAAAAAAATAATAATTTTAAAAAAGTAGTTTACAGTTTACCAATTGCATAAGACTCTCCATTCTTGAGATTTGGTTCTGGGACAGTGCATTCAACCATGTCTGGGAATTTCTTTTAGTTTTTAACTTGACTAGTTACAGTAAAAACCCTGTCTAACTTTTCTATCTCAATGTAAATTTCAAAGTCAATTACGGTGATACAATACAAATGTAAATGGCAGACTGGAAAGTGGGTGAATAATGGCAGTAAAAAAGCTTTCCAATTCCAGAATATTCTCAGAGCATGAAAGGGAGTCAAGGGTGGCGGGGGGAGAGGGGGGATAATCACCTTTTAAGAGTTTCTGCTTGAATCATATCACTGTGATAAGAAGAAATGGCATCATGATAGCTGCCATAGAATAACTATGCAGGGAGATTAACAGACTTATTGTGTCTTGAAGGCTGCAATTTAAACAGTAAGATTCTTCATTTTGTAACCTATCACATTTAAACACTGATCAGGATATACTTTCTGAATAAAAGATTAAGACTTCATATATCAAAAAGAGTCAACCATTCTTCATGCTGCCACAGTGAGATAGCACAGCTGATGGAAGAGGAAATGCCCATTCTGAGGTGTACCTATAACATCTGATTATTGCATTTCAGTAGCTGATACTTCTTGATGAATGCCTGAACATCTAGCAGAGAGAGAGGTTTCCCCCCTCCTCTACACAACAGCTGTGCCTTCTGAATCACACAGATTGGCTGAGAGGAGGTGACACTCCACAGGCCAAACATCATTCAACACCGGCTGAGCTCACTAGAATGCAAATGCATAGTCTTGATATTCTTGCTTGAAAGACATCTGTACGCACGGCACAGATATAGAGAGTAAGGGCAAAGCATGACAGATTGCAGTTGTTGGGGAGAAAAAGACACCATTCCTAGAAATATTTAAGTTCACTGCCGCCGCAATCACTACCACAACAAATCCCAGTTACACTGGAATGAGAAAAAGTAGGTCCAATTATAACCAATCTTTGACAAAGCACCATGAATTAACTGTGATTTTGATATAAATAACCTGTATTGCTTTCTATATGGTCACAAACATAAATACTAGTGTGGAAGAAATGTTGGCTCTTCTACTTGGGTAATTTGTATTTCTATAGCCTGTTATCAAGATGACAAAAAAGATTTATATGTCTGGGGATGCTTCTCAAAAAGTATTTCCGTCTAATATCTGAAAGCTACATAGGTAAATTTCTATTATCAAGTTTTTCTGATCCGGAGGAACATTCTGTTCACCTCCCTCAACAGTGGTATGTAGTCACATCTTGTTCTCTTATTCGCCTCATAGCAAGAGCTAAAGCAGTTTAAGAAAAGGGAAAAGACTGTCTGGATTTTCAGGATTATAGCTATACCGATATAATACACCATATGATAATAGGGTAGGTTTTCTTATGTACTTATAACTAAAATATCTTTCTTACACTATCCACTTGTGTCCCTAAGTATTCCCCAAGGTTAATTAAGTAAATAGCTATCCAGAGTAAGGCAGAACCTTGTCAGGGACTGTGCTAGAAATTTAACGCTTACGGACATTTGCACATCAGGACTTGAATCTGTGCACAGGCCCTGTGAAATTTACTCCTAAAGTACTATTGCTGAAGAAAATCTCAGAAGCAGTTTCCATCCTCATCAAGACAATTTATGTCCTTTAGGGTAAAGAATGGCTGCAGATGACTGCTGTAAAGCAACATGGCAATGTGGGCTTTGCCAGGTACAAAACTTGCAATAACAGAAAAGAGGCTGTATGTTTTGTTCTCTTTTCATCTTTGTAATTCATCTTGTGGATACAGGTGAAACATATCAAACCCCTGTGGCTAAAGCATTCACATCTCTGGCACATGCTCACCAGAAGTGGGATGCATATGGACAAGGAATTCCAGTAACTCCCTTTCTCCTTATTAATTGCCTTCCACTCCAATAGGAATTGCTGATTAAAAGGCAAGGGTTTCATTGAAAGGTGCCACACACAGACTTAATCTGCTCTTGTCATAGTTCAGGCCCAACCAGCAGCTAAGTGATACATGGCGACTCCCTCACTCCTCCCCTCTGGTGGGATGGGGAAGAGAATCAGAAGGAAAATGTAAAAAACTTGTGTGTTGAGATAAGGACAGTTTAATAGGACAACACAAGGAAAGAAGAAATAATAACACTAATACTAGTGAAAGAACACCAAAAGAGAATGTCGCACAATGCAATTGCTTACCATCCAGAACTCAATGCCCAGCCTATGCCTGAGTTGTGATTCTTCCTCCCCCAGCCAATTTATATACTGGGCATGATGTCATATGGTGTCAAATGTCCCCTTGGCTAGTTTGGGTCAGCTATCCTGTCTGTGTGCTCTCCCAGCTTCTTGCGAGAATCAACTCTATATCAGTTGAACCCAAGATAAGTCTTCCATGGAAGCTACAGCTTCTCACTAGCCAAACATATTTCCCCTAACTTTCTATGATTATTAACAGCGGTGTCACCAAAAGAGCATAAGCTACCTCAATGGACCATTGAGTAGCTGATAGAGTTAGTCCCCGGTTTGCTGATGGCTTTGAAGAACAAGTAGTGTGATTAAAAAGTAAATGAGATAGAATATATGGAGACACTGCAGGCTAGTAGGTTGGTAGTAGCAAGAAGTAGTGAATTTAGAGGCTATTTTGTTAGAAACAAAGCAGATCTGAACAGGACTCTCTGATGCTTCATCACATCATATCTGTGTGCCTGTTTTTGAAAGGAAGTAAATTTTCATTATTTCATTATCCATATCTTCCTATAGGATTCATATATTGAATTCACATTTTATATTGCCTTCTCTTGACCCATTGAATTGGTGGCTCTCTCCAGCCACAATGAGCTCTATCACACATTCCTTGAGCAATCCCTTTTTAACTCAAAATCTGACTCTTTCTCCCAACATCTCTTTTTCTCTTAAAGTAATTATTTACTCTGCCTTATAGATATTTTTTTGCTTCTTGCTTTACTTAAAATATATACTGGTCACACTTACCTTGACATTCATGCAATGATAAAATGGTTGTGGCTAAGAGACTTCTCTGCAAACTGAGTATTGCAACATCTGCTCAGAGAAGCGTCAACTAGAGCAGGTTGTCCAGGATGATGTCCATCTGGGGTTTGAGTAGTTGCAATGATGGAGACTCCACAATTTCTTTGGGCAACCTGTTCCTATGTTTGACCACCCTGATCATAACACATTTTTTTCTAATGTTTAAATGGAACATCCTGTGTTTCAGTTTGTGACCATTGCCTCTCGTCCCGTGAGTGAGCACACTGGAGAGGAATCTGACTCTATCTTCTTTACCACTCTTCCCAATCAGGTGTTTATACGCATGGTTAATATCCCCCTGTGCCTTTTCTTCTCCAGGCTAAACTGCCCCAGACATCTTTGACACTTCTTATTTGATAGATTGTCAGGTCCCTTGATCTTTTCTCATAGCCCTTCACTGAATTCCCTCCAGTAGTTCCACGTCTTTCTTGTACATATCCACTGCAACACTCAGCTTTGTGAGCTATCCCATCACATCACCCTGATCCCGGTGAGTTCATAGCCCTGTAACTTCATTTAGACATTTAATTCTTGTTTGTTCCTCATACTGCAGACATTGGTGTATAGCACTTCAGAAAGGTTGTGCTGATTTCCCAGGAAAAATGTATGTTTTCCCCATTGTGCTGGCCTCTCAGCAATTCTATATTTGTGCACATACACTTAGGGTAGGCACCCTTCTGCCATGGTTTTTGAATTACAAGATCTTCCTGATCCGCGTGGGCCTGCACCTTCTACTTGCCAACACAATCCATACTGCTGAAGCATCCTCAAATTTCCCAGAAGAATGTAATTTTGGAAAGATCTGGTGGCTTTTTTATTCATTTTGAAGAGCTCTCAAAGACTTCCCATATAATGGAAACCCTCCCAGAAGCAGCTGTTCATTTAATAAAAGCTCTTTCTATGATATGGTCTAATCAATGTCTGCAAAGTACTAAGAGGCTTCAAAAGTCGTCATATGAGCACACTCATAAAGAGCGGAGGCAGATGGAAGAATGTTTCAGAGTGTCAGGAGACATGCACTGAAGGTTACAGAACCTCTGGAAACAATTGCCTTCTTCATGCATTTTATATTTTCTGTGATGAAACATGATTTAAGGAAATAAATTCAGAAAATTAAGAGAGAATATTACATTTTCACAGTGATTTTTGCTGTCTTTATTCTTCTATGACAACAATGGATGAGTTTATTCTCTTTCAACATAGGCATCCACCTGGTATTTTAGTGATCATTTTGAAGCAAAGTTGTTTCAGCTTAAGTATTAGGTAAGTTTACTTCGGCCTTTCCCTTCCCTTCCCTTCCCTTCCCTTCCCTTCCCTTTCCCTTGCAATGACAGACACCACACACCACTGAGCACTGTACACTTCAGTTCAAGTGCTATAAGATTCCAAAGGAAAACTGTGTCATGTTTGGTAGGGGAAATTATTGTTCTCCGTCTCTTCCTTTCTCTTCTCTTTCCTTCCCTTCCCTTCCCTTCCCTTCCCTTCCCTTCCCTTCCCTTCCCTTCCCTTCCCTTCCCTTCCCTTTCCCTTGCAATGACAGACACCACACACCACTGAGCACTGTACACTTCAGTTCAAGTGCTATAAGATTCCAAAGGAAAACTGTGTCATGTTTGGTAGGGGAAATTACGTTCTACAGCACTTACATGGCCCTGGCTGTAATGAAAGAAAGGGCCTTTAAAGTAGCTAAGGCTTTTGGAGCTTGCTAAATAGCCGAAACTACAGCCATTGTAGGCACGTGAACTCACAGTCACCTTTTTTCTTATTGGCAGGCAGAGATCCTCTGGAGTGCAATATCAAGAAAAAGCCTCTCTGACTCTGTTGTGGCTGCTTTTCTGAGGGTGGTAGTGACAAGATCAAATACCGTTTTGGCACTAATTTTAAGTAGGCTGAGTCTCTCTAAGCTGTACAAATACACTAGTGGTCTTACACTACCAGCCTCCGAATCAGCACAAAATACTAAACAAGATCAAAGAGGTGACGGAATCTACCAAAATAATAAGAATAGATGATGATAAATGCCCACAAAGAATCTGGTCAAATATCACAATAGGAGAAGTTTAAGGAAAAATTTCTCAACGATTTATATGAATATGTTCTGGAACAGCTACTTTGTCCTCTGTATGCAAGGAGAGACTTTTTCTTTGCCAGAGTCCCATTGCCTCACGCTACAAAAAATCCAAAGAGAAAATGCTTGATATGATATTTCAAAATTATATTCAATATTATTGAAATCTGTTAGTGTGCAACTCAGGTTTAGAAACAGAAGACCACACAAAAATAGGAAGTTAGTTTTAAAGGGAGGAAATTAAACCCCACAAACTCAGTGTGGATGCAACCTGAGCAAAGCATAGCATCAAGTGCTGCATTGTGCGTTATAAGGCTATGAGCTTGCACAGACCATGAGTATGTGTGTAACTCTGTACACACCTAATAAACACCTCTAGCAGCGACTGTTTTCAAACAGACATTATCAGAAGGAAAACCTTCTGCTTTTATCTGGATTCTTTATAGTTATAATCAATTAGGTTTTTTTCATTGGATGGATCCATCACATTATTTACTAAGCACTGGTCAGAGCTATCGAATTATCCCTGCCATCCAGAAACTGAGGTGAATTGTATTCATCTTAGTCATATTAATACTAGACAGTGGCACAATCCATCTCTAACCTCTTTAAACTGCCAAAAAGCTTTCTGATTAAAGACAATAAATACGTACAGTGCTTCCATACAGTCAGGAAGAGTCAACAATTCAAATATTTTTGGTAATTTCTAGACCCACAAAAAAACCTCCACAACAACACACACAGAGAAAGAAACGTAGTGCTACACAGTAGCACTGCAAGAAGGAATGATAATGCAACACCAAGGTCACGGGTTCGATCCCTGTTCATTCTCCATATGTTGCCTGATCTAGTTGAGAGGCACCCCTGCCCATGACAGGGAAATTGAATTAAATGATCTCTAAGGTCCCTTCCAGCCTAGGCCAGTCTATGATTCTATGATTCTATGCTATTCCAAAATATTTAGGAAAGACCGTTGCGAAGTTCTCATAACTAGGTAATACGTGAAATTAAAGTAATGAAAAGACATATCAGGCATCATTTTATTATCTAATAAAAACTGCTAAATACTCACTCAAGATCCAGATCCTAGACTTCTGTTAATTACTCAAACATTGCTTGTCATATAATCATAGAATTGTTAGGGTTGGAAGGGACCTTAAACATCATCTAATTCCAACTCCCCCTGCCATGGGTAGGGACATCCCCCACTAGATCAGGCTGCCCAGAGCCCCCTCCAGCCTGGCCTTAAAAACTTCCACGAATGGGGATTCCAGTCCCTCGCTGGGCAACCTGTGCCACTGTCTCACCACCCTCATGGTGAAGAACTCCTTCCTAAGGTCCAATCTAAACTGATCCATCTCTAGCTTCATTCCATTCCCTCTAGTCCTATCACTACCTGACATCCTAAAAAGCCCCTCACCAGCTTTCTTGCAGCCCCCTTGAGATACTGGAAGGCCACAATAAGGTCTCCTCAGAGCCTTCTTTTATCCAGACTGAACAACCCCAACTGTCTCAGTCTGTCTTCATAGGAGAGATGCTCCAGCCCTCTGATCATCCTCATGGCTCTTCTCTGGACACACATCAGCACGTCCATATCTTTCTTGTGCTGTGGGCTCCAGAACTGGAC
>NW_009709811.1:15188-15444 GCF_000703405.1 Apaloderma vittatum | reverse complement strand
GGGGGTAGAGGGAGAGAATCACCTCCCTTGACCTGTTGGTCATGCATCTTTTTGTGCAGCCCAGGACACGACTGGCTTTCTGGGCTGCAATTGCACACTGACGGCTCATATTGAGCTTCTTGCCCACTAGTACCCCCAAGTCCTTTTCTTCAGGGCTGCTCTCAAGCCAGTCACTGCCCAACCTATATTCGTGCTTGGGATTGACCTGACCCCAATGGAGGACCTTGCACTGGGTCTTGTTGAACTTCCTGAGGTT
>NW_009709811.1:0-15076 GCF_000703405.1 Apaloderma vittatum | reverse complement strand
GTGTATGTTGCTGATGAAGATCTTAAACAAGACTGGTCCCAGTAGTGATCCTTGAGGGACTCGACTTGTCACTGGCTTCCACTTGGACATTGACCCATTGACAGCCACTCTTTGTGTGTGACTGTCAAGCCAGTTCTTTTTCCACTGAACTGTCCATCTGTCAAACCCATATTTTATCAGCTTGGAGACCAAGATGTCATGCACAACAGTATCAAAGACTTTGCTCAGGTCCAAGTAAATTATGTCAGTTGCTCTTCATTTGTCTATTGATGGTGTGACCTTCTCATAGAAGGCCACCAGGTTTGTCAGGCATGATTTGCCCTTGGTGAAACCATGTTGGCTGTACTCAATCACTTCTTCGTTACTCTTCTGCCTCAGCAGCGCCTCCAGGATGATCTGCTCCATAATCTTACCAGGTATGGAGGTAAGACTGACTGACCTATAGTTCCCCGGATCCTCCTTTCCCTTTTTGAAAATGGGGATTTTGTTTCCCCTTTTCCAGTTAGTGGGGACTTCACCTGACTGCCATGACTTCTGGAATATAATAGAGAGGGGTTTAGCAATCTCGTCTGCCAGTTCCCTCAGTACCCACGGATGTATCACACTTGTACACTTTCAGGTTCATCAGATGCTCATAAACCTGATCTTCAGTTAAAATGGGCAGTTCTTTCATCCAGCCCCTGCCATTGTCTTCTGTGACTTCAGGAGTGTGGCTGGAGCCCTTGCCAGTGAAGAGAGAGTAAAAGAAGTCATTGAGAACCCCTGCCTTCTCCAAATCACTTGTCACCAATTCACCCGTTTCCTTTCTGAGGGGCCCAGACATTGCCTAGTCTTTTTCTTACCATTAATATACCTATAGAAACTTTTGTGGTTCCCCTTGATCTCCCTGGCTAGACTTAATTCTAACTGAGCTTTAGCTTTTCTAACCATGTCTCTTGCTGTTCGGGTAGCTTCCTTATATGTCCCCCACTCTGGCCATCCTATCTTCCACTCCTTGTGGAGTTTCTTTTTGCGTGACAGTGTGTCCAGGAGCTCCTTGCTCATCCGGGCAGGTCTCCTAGCATTCTTCCCTGCCTTTCTCTTTGTTGGTATACTTTGCTCCTGGACATGGAGAAGATCTGTTCATTGGTTTCAACACTGAAATATTTGCAGTACCCTACTGGGACATAAATACTATGTTGAAATGATGTTGGTAGCTTGCATGTATATGACATAGAGAACTGGAAGCCTTCATGTATGTGATAGACGAGGGATAAATGTCAGTGTAGGGGCAATTCCTGGAATACATGTGCTCTGTAACAACAAAAAACCCCCCAAACCCACACATCAAAAACAACACAAAAACAAAACCAAGACAAGCTGCCAAAGACATCAACAAAGCGGGTCTACAAAAATAAGAGTTTGGCCACAATGGCAGGTACTCAAGGTGTGTCTTGACAGGGTCCCATCACAGATGTACTGTCTGTGTGCTACATTTCCACCACTGTTCATTTCAGATTTAAATGATTATTTCTTGATGATATTGTGGTAGAATTTTCTTTCTCTACTCACAATTTACATCTTATGTACAACAACCATAACTCAGCTCCTGGTCAGCAGAAGCATTTTATTGATATTTGTGGAAACAATTGATAAGATTGAATTCAACAGCCTATTGAATTAAAAAAAAGTTAAATTAATCTAACAACTGGTACTACTAGTATTCAGGAAGATGTTTGTTCCATCAAGAATCCTAAAAGTAGCAGAACTCGGTTTTCCAAGTGACTTCTTTTGCAAAATAGGGTTTTGTCTGTGTTGGTTTTTTTGCATTCATGGGAGCTTCTTTCAGTGTCTGATTTAACACAAGGACATGCCAGACAGTTTTCACTGACTGCTTTGTACAGCCTCCTGGATTATGCACTTGGCTTTATTAAGGAATCTATGAATACAAAACTTGTTGAGTAT
The DNA here is from genome assembly GCF_000703405.1 of Apaloderma vittatum. Classification (NCBI taxonomy): domain Eukaryota; kingdom Metazoa; phylum Chordata; class Aves; order Trogoniformes; family Trogonidae; genus Apaloderma; species Apaloderma vittatum. The sequence continues at coordinate 13,132 of NW_009709811.1, read as the reverse complement.
GTGATTTTATTCAAAGCTCTATCCACACGTATTTGTTTTCTCTGAACACTGAAAGGAGTGAATGCATTCTTGTTATATAATTACGCTGCTAACAAACCACCACCCCCAAGAAACCGTGATATCTGATAAAATATATTTGACATCAATAAAAAAGCAAGTTAGAAAACTGTTTGGTCATACAAAAGGTGTGATAGCTACAAAAAGAGCCAACTTACAAAAGGGTTAGTGATTCACCCAGCCAAGTTAAACAAGACACAATTGGGGCTAATTGACTTCCCTCCTTCGACCTCCCAAGTATGAGTTTATGAAAGCCTGGAAAGTTAAATTAACCCCAATTGTGTCTTGTTTAACTTGGCTACTTAAGTTAAATGGATAACCCTTTTGTGACTTGGCTCTTTTTGTAGATATCACACCTTTGGATAATTAACATTCCCTCTCTCCCACCTTTCTAAATCAGCTTTTACTTCAGTTTATGTGTTTTGATTTGTGGTGGAAGAAAAAGAAAATTTCACATTTTTGTGGAGACAAGCTCCTCACTGACTAAAAGAAAACAATAAACATGAAAGTACCTTAGAAATAATTAAAAGGTAGCAATTTACAGCAGGGATTCAAGGAAGCTATGAGCACTGCAGCAAGAAACTGGTATGACATACAGTATGTAAAGCCCAACTAATATAAAAGAAGAAATCTCAACTTTTATATATTTATCAAATAGCACACAATATCAAGCCACTGAATTCACATTGTCATCCCTAAATTCAAACTTTTGCTGTTAAGCACATGAGTATCAAGCTGTTCCCTCTAATTTCAGCAGGTGTTGTTAAGCACTCAAAGTATACCAGAATAAGTTTATAACTAAAATACTAGAATATAGGTTGAAGAGTTTTGCGTAGGTCCTCATTTTTCAGAAAATGGATTTCTTTTTATTGCACTATTATCTTTAGGAGTGGGCTTAGTATTTTGGCTTCATATGAACTGAAGATAGCTATGAAAATGAAGTAAAATGCCTTCCTGAACCATTGATTGAATTACAGGGCAACTCCTGACAAGCTTATAGTATGAAAATACAGAAGGTTGATTCAAGGCAAAAAAAAGTTTCATGGATTTTATCTGTGGGATTTTCTCTATATCAGCATCTGAAAAGCTGCAGTGTTCTCTGGCTTTGCAAGGCATCTGAATGAACAACATGCCTGTGGCAGAGCAGCATCTGGAGATGGTTGTCTAAGATAGGTAGTGAGGCAAATCATTGTCTGGAGATGCTTCTCATGCTCCTGTGACTATTGAAAGAGCCTGGAGGACTAGCTTCAATAGATCAAGTTATCGAAGTAAATTCAGTCTTAAGTGCTCAAGAAGGGCCATACATCAGCATTCCTGAAACTACACCTGCCTAATACAATCAGGTTTGTAATACTTAAAGAAAATGGATATGTGAAATAAATATAAGGATGTGTTAGTGGAATATTCTTCTGTGATTTATATAATGATAACCATGATCCCTGGAACACACATCTTTGTAAAACCTGGGAATGCAGAAGTGTAAGAACTCAAAGCTGACTGTTGCCATTTTTTAATGGTAAGGCATTGCACACGAGGCTTTTTTATATAAGGAGTTTTATGTACCACACTCATGAAATCAGTAAGAATGAAAGAATAACTGCCATGTTGCTAGTTCCCTACTTACCAACTAGCTAATATAAAGTTCTACATATGTAAAACTTCGTAAGAGATAAAAAAGTATGTTACATTGCCTTTAAAGTAATAAAGATACGTTTATATATCAGAAGGTCTTTGCACATGTACTAAAGACTATTCTGAGACCTTCCTTGCCATCTACTAAAAATCCAGTCCACAAGATTAACAGTAAATATAGAGAAAAAGATATTTACTGGTATTAAGAATTGTTCATAATACAGTGGGCAGCAAAACAGATGTGAGCTTGGAAAAGAAGAAGAGATTGTTCAGGAGAGTTTATCAATGTGAAGAGATTCAGTGGGGTCTGTTTTGCTTCTGTTCTTGCCCAGTTTTGTAATCAGCAAGTTTTCAAAGAACATCCAGTGCCTGATTAGGAACTGAGATTATCTCATCTTTCTACAGTTCAAGCACCAGTATTGCAAGTGTTGAGATTTTATCATTCTCATTAAGAGATGAACTGCCCCCATCAGTTTTACCCATTGACCCGTTCAGAGCTGGGTATGGACACAGCAGATATCCGCCTTTGGTTAGACGAATGCCATGACTTTCAGTACCTTAGAGGAGTAAAATGTGTTAAAACCAGGCTGCAATCAGTTTCTATAGGTCAGAAAAGTTCATTAGTTCTTTCTATATTAGAACTTGTCAACGGTTTTCTTGTCTGTTAGGTAGTGTGTTGATGACTAGAACCTGTAGTGTCCAAGCTCAGCCTGAATTGCACTGGTACATAAGAGCAAATCATGTTCATTCAGTGACCTTTATGGTACTGAAATTTTTTTACTGATTAAATCTTAACTCATAATTTTATCTACTCAAGGTGTTCCGTACTTCAAGTGAGAGAAAAATTACTGAATCCAAACTGTCTTGATTTTCAAGATGGGCAAAGTTCCAAATTCTATCTGGAGCTGGCTTTCAAATAGCCCTCATATAAATGAAATAAGGAATCTAAATTCCATTTTTAGACTAGAGTATTCCAAGTAGCAAAATTCAGGTTCAGTTTGCATCCCTGTCAATTTAAATGGAAAGCTTTCCAGTACTAACAGAGAATTAAACAACCAAAGCAAACAATTTATTTGGAAAGTAAAGCTGCCTTGATATCCCATGTCATCCCACCTCTTTTGAGTGAAAGGTATTCTGAAAGCAGATGAAAGTTTATACCAGAGAGCTTATGCTGAAAGTCTGTTTGCCAAATGTCCCACTGTTCAGTTTACGTGCCCACAGTTAAATTAAAGGCAGAGAGCAAGTCAGGAAAGATGATTCTTCTTTTTGAACTTTCTCCAACAGTTTCTGCAGAATTGGTTTTAATTTTTGGAAGTTTTATTTTGAAGGGTAGTCAGTGAAAATTTTTATTTGTAATGGGCTTTTCAAATTTTTCTTCCCTGGGGTCTCATAGTTCAGGAAGCCTCTCCCTCCTACTCCATCCCATTCCAGTAACCAAGCACTTTCCACTCATGAATACAATGATTATCAACTTATTTTTCACTTAAGGGGGGAGGAGGAGGGGGAATTTAAACTGTCTGCCTGACAATGCTTTCAAATGGTGATGAAATGTCTTCTTCATATCTGAAGAGAACATGATTATTAGCACTGAATCTGACAGACACGATTTCTGAATATTTTTGTGGCATTAATTTAAATCAATGTAATGTTTGAAAACATTTCAGCCCCTCAAACAGCTGATGCAGCTTAGATTCAATTATAACAAATTGCAACACACTGTCAAGTCTTTTTACCAAGTCATTAGTCAGGGATTTTGAATGCGTGGCCTCCGAACGGAGTTCGGCTGGCTGACAGCTCTAATTGTTGGGAACTGCTAAAGGATTGCTAATGAACTGGGGGATCTGTTGGGCCTGTAGCTTTCTTCAAGGATAAATTTTTGAAAACTTTCACAAGATCAAAGCAGCATAACATGGACCATTTGCTAAATTGTCAGCAGTAGAGTGAAGCAGTCTGAGTCCCAGCTTTAAAGCTGAAACTTCAGTAGAAAACACCATGCAACTCCTGCCCCTGAGCTTTTTTCATGTGTCAGTAAAACCATACCAAGAAACAATGACTTGAAGAAAGAGCCCCAGAGCCACAATGGCCGCTATGGCTTAATTAGGAGGAGCAGAAAAGGAGACAAAAAATTCCTCCCTGTTGTTAGTGGGTGCAACAGGGATGAAGTGTCCAGCACTGCTACAACCAGCCTCACAGTTACTTATTTTGCAGCCTTTATACATATTATTAATGACCAGAGACACACATGATAGCCCAGGAACAACAGGAAGGCTTTTCTTCTCTTTCCCCAAAAAGACTGGTGGTGGAGTTGCCAGGTTTGTCTTCAGGACCCAAGGAGAGGTTGACCTCACCAAAGGCATTGCCATCGACTTCAAGGGAACCAGACCTTCCCCTCCAGCACCTGCTCCACTGCCTATGGGAGGCAACGGGAACATTCCCAATGAACTTGGGAACTGAATCCAGCCCCAGTGTACGTGGCTGGCAATACACAGCCAAGAAAGAGTTCCCAGCTGCTGCTTCTGCTGAGCAAATATGTTGTCCCATGCTACTCGGCAGCAGAAAGCCAGTACAGTGAGGGGAATCTTTTAAACTGATCTTGAAAGAAAAGCGAGATATGAAAACATGTCTTCATTATTCCTGTCTGGTTTGTATTTTACTTTCATATTCAAGTCTTATTTAGGTTCATCCATTTTTCCTTTTTTTTCTTTCATTTTTAATATTCATTCTCACTGAAATTTACTATGGTATCCTTTTACCAAAAGAAAATAATGCCTGCTGAGCTACAGTAACATTGGTCGATTACCCAAATATCTTAATATAGAAGTCTGCCAAGGGGAAAAAATGTTTGAAATAAGATTTACTTCATTATTTCTTTAAATTAACACTTCAACAGGACTCTAGGAAAAACAAACTCTTTCTACACACTGTGTGAGGTACAGTAACAAGTTGATGTTATCTGCCCCAAGACAGCCTCTTTGTATAAAAAACAACACTGAAGTGAATATACCAGAAAATTTTGGGAATGCCTGAAATGGCAACTGTGATTCTGAACACCATTAAGTGTGAAATGTTTCGGATATGAATTTTGTGTTACACGCTTCCCTCTAAAAACACATTTCATAACTCTATTACACTCCCTCTCTACCAGATATATATCAGCCGTACGAACATTCTGAAGCAAATATTGCTTAGACTTTCTATAGGGCTTCTATAGGCTCTGGTCAGCAGATGTGGAAAAGATTTCCTTGAAAAAATCCTGTCTGGGAGATATGAGCAATTATACCTGTCCACTGTTCTAACTTTCATTTATAGTCACATATTCAACCTGGAGCTAGAGTTTGTTTTTAGTGGAATTCTTAAATTAGATGCTTATATTAACAAAGTTGATCAACCTGCAAGACAGTTGCAGTAGTATAATTGCTGTCGATTATCAACAGATGATTGAGATATAGAAGAATCCTATTCAATTGCCTGTGGGGGACTGGTTTATGCTTTGTACACTCAGTCTACCACTGACTTTATAGCAGTAGAAAATTCGCAGGAAGATCTAGCACTGCTTGGTTTAGCACTAAATGCACCAATATCTGCAGATTTTGACTTATATTTAGCTGAAAACTTCAATCCCCAAACTAACTTGAAACATTTCTCATTTTTCACTAGGAAACTCATATGGCCAATTTTCCTTTCTTAATTGTAGGCATCTAGACTGAACTAATTACCAGAGTTCTTGCTATACTTGTTGGGTGAGTCACCCTATTTGTCTTGGACACATATCTTGTTACTAAAGAAATGATATGGTAGAGCATTTGTCTTCCTCTGTTGGCTCTAGAGGGAGCCCAAATGACAAAATTGGACTACACACCCAATTTTTAGAGTTTAAGTTAGGGCAGAGAAATCCAGCTGGGAGTGCCTAATGACCTGCTTTTGGACCAGCGCCGAACTGATGAAGTCTTGACAGTGCTGAGATGCTTGTTTCCATCCTCAGCAGAGGACAACCTGTGGGAGTTCACTGACAACACAGGATTCAGCCAGTATTTGCTGGTGGCAGTTTACACATCAGTTCTGAAATATGTAGCACCTAGCCTACAACATAGTCTATGCCATCCCCACACTCACTGAGAAGTCATTTAGTTCACTTGACAGCACGACACTGCTGGAGCATGTGGAAATACCATGAAATGAAGACAAACCCTAATCAGAATTGTAACAAGGTACACTCCCCAACCTCCAAAAGTGAAACTTTCGTGCTGATAATCTTCTCTAAATTATCTTAGAGTCCCACTGGGATATAAACACCTGTTTTTTCTCCTAGGTTTTTCCTGCCAGTCCAGGGTGAGTAGGTACTACCAGTATGAAGTACTGAGCACTGCAGCAGACATGGACTATAGTAGTGTTACCCAGCTGCTTTGTCTTTGGAACGTTGAACCAAAATGTAGAAGTGCTTGTCTACTCCAGGATGACTGTAAGCCTTGCCTCCCAAGACAAGATGCTCTAGATGATTCACTCTCATGGATTTTTATTTTTTTTGGAATCAAGTAGCTTCTGTCCACATTGCATAGAAGGCTGGGAGAGAAAAAGAGAAGGGAGATTTTTAGCTTTGTTGTAAGGCACAGTCTAGGAACAGTAACATGTCACTTCTGGTCTGTGATCCAGTAAACGTTTATGATGAAATACGTGATGAAGGAACAATTTTGGCATAATACTACTGGAAAGGACTCATGTCTGTGGATTCAAAGTGAAGCCTGGATTTCAGAAATTAACTGTCACGGGTTTATTTTAAAACAAACTTTTCTCCATAGCTATCCTACTGAGTAGCCTAGGTACTTCTTGGTAGGCTGCATTTTGCAGATCCCAGCCAGTCTCCCTGAGGGCTCTCTAGGGACTCCATAGGCCTAATCCAGGACTGGCTACACCTAGGACATGCTACACATGCCCTCAGTTTCAAGCCATAAAAACCATCATTCTGGTGGGCTGCAGCACAGTCTCTCACTATTTTGGGCACTCTGAACAAACAAACTGCACAAAACCAAGAATCACGGGTCAGAACATTGGAAACCTGAGGAAATATAAGAATAAATACTGTGTAATACCAATTCAACTCTAGAGGACGTTACTGCTGAGTAGCCTGGACACAAGCCACTGTATGCCACAGAGGTGGCTGTTATCCTTTTTTTTAATTTACTGGTATAGAAGTGAATAGATAATGATATAGACAGGGATGGAGTGCACCCTTAGTAAGTTTGCAACTGAGTGGAAATGTTGATCTGCTTGAGGGTAGGGAGGCTCTGCAGAGGGATCTAGATAGGCTGGATCGCTGGGCCAAGGCCAACTCAATGAACTTCAACAAGGCCAAATGCCAGATCCTGCGCTTCAGCCACAACAACCCCCAACAGTGCTACAGGCTTGGGAGGTGTGGCTGGAGAGCTGTCAGGCAGAGAGGGACCTGGGGGTGTTGATGGAAAGCTGGATTAACATGAGCCAACAGTGTGCCTAGGTGGCCAAGAAGGCCAATGGCATCCTGGCCTGTATCAGGAATAGTGCTGTCAGCAGGAGCAGGGAGGGGATCATGCCCCTGTACTTGGCTTTGGTGAGGCCTCATCTCAAGTACTGTGTCCAGTTTTGGGCCGCTTAATAAAGGAGGTACGCTAAGGGGCTGAAGAGAATATAGAGGTGGACTACCAAGCTGGTAAAGGATTTGGAACATACGTCATATGAGGAAAGGCTGAGAGATCTGTGGCTGTTTAGCCTACAGAAGAGGAGGCTGAGGCTAGACCTTATCGCTCTCTACAACTACCTGAAAGGAGGTTGTAACAAGGCAGGGGTTGGTGTCCCTAGTTGCGAGTGATCGGACAAGGGGAAACAGCCTTAAGTTGGGCCAGGGGAGGTTCTCATTGTATATTAGGAAGAAATTCTTTACTGAAAGAGTTGTTAGGTATTGGAACAGGCTGCCCATGGAGGAGGTTGAGTCGCCATCCCTGGAGATGTTTAAGAGATGAGTAGATGTTGTGCTGAGGGACATGTTTTAGTGGTGTTCATAGGGCTAGGACAAAGGTTGGACTCAATGATCTTGAAGGTCTCTTGCAGGCAAAAATGGTCTATGATTCTATGATTCTGTGTATCTGTTTGTTAGGTTTGCAATGTGAGGAAGGTACTGATCACAATGCTTCTGAGCTACTCCTCTTCATCTGAAAAATAAGGACAGTTATGCTTCCTTACATTCCATATAGATGCTGTTAAGTGCCAAAATAGTTAATAAAAAACAATTTACGAGAGTCTACACCATTATGAAAAGTAGACGCTAGTTGGGGCCGGCACCTGCTAACAAATAGCTTGGATTGCAAAGGCAACATGGCACAAGTCTTGATGCTTACTCAATAGTTGTTACTTTCACCTGAACCACACAACTCCAGTGGCACCGAGACCAAGAGCTCAACTTTAGTAGTCAGTGAGAAGAGTGTTCGGTAATAGCTTTCCTTCCTGTTTTTTGCTGTTTCTCTTGTGCTTACTCAGAAAAGGGCTTAGGTCTGAACCTCTGTTTACAGAAACTGCGCTTTACCAACTGCTCTAAAGTGTTACCTTTTGTATTGCATTCCAATTTACTAATAAAAAATATCCTTTCTGTCAGGAAAAAGCAATTTCCCTCTATCTGCGTCTCAAAACATAAGAAAGCAAAACAGATGCTTGTTGTATTTAATAAAGTACATGCATCTGCATTGAAATAACTTCTAGCTTATTTTTGTGTGATGCCAACATTTAATTGTGTTCATTTTGCATTTGTAATTAGAGGGCAGAACAGATGGTGAAGCCGCAAAGTAAAGGAAAGTGTCCATTCGTATAAACTGCTATTTGATGCCAAGAAACTCTTGTGCTCAGAGCACAAGATCTACTGGCTCCAGTAGGAGCATATCTTGAATATTGGGGGTCTAGAGGAGGTCACTGAGCAGGGTTTTGTTATAACCTGTTTTTCCGATGTGTACATATTTCTCTCAGAGTTGGATTGTGTTTTCTGATTTTAAGGCAAATTTTGGTTCAGTTTGATGTGCATTGCCCTATTTATTGTTTGTTTTCCTGCAGATAAAAATAAATTGTTTGTGAAAAAATTAATTTTAATTCTGAACCTAATAACAATTCATGACAGTAACAGCATAAGTCACAGAGAGATACAGATAAAACTTGATTAGGTAATTTTCAATATCACTGAATATTGCAAGCTCAAACAGTTGAAAACTTGGGTCCTGCATTTCATTAAGAGACACATAATATTATCCATTTCACTCACTCATTTTACAAATTATGTATATTTTATTTCTCTTTCAAATTATTGTATTTGTTTTAAAAACATGCTAATTTTAACCAAAGGATTTTAAATAGATCAAGTAGGTGCAAATATAAACTACATAAAAAATGTCATTTCAGTAAAATGAAATATTTACATTGATCAAAAATGAATTTGTGTATATATTATGTGTGTGTGTAACTGAAACTTTTTCTTAAGTATATATGATTCATCATTTGTCTGGCAACAGTCACGATATTTCTCCTGATCTCTGAGCAGGAAATGGATGTTCTTAATCAATATGTCATGAACTTTAGCTATATAAATGGCACTGCTGAGACTGGCAGTAGAATATTAAAACATGTAAACAAATCCAAGACAGTATTCAAAATAATTTTTTATTTGAGGGTTTAAGAACAGGCTTACAGTAAACAACGCAAGAAACTCTATCTGTTTAGCTCATGAAAAAGATCAGGAGGTGACTTTGTGATATGTCTTTCTTTCACAAGGAGTACTGACACAGGAAGTTATTAACAAGAGCTAATAATGGGAAACTGAATTCTGAAAAATTCATATTATGAATAAGAAGCATTTCTAACATGGAGAGTGATTAAGTATTAGAAGAACCTACCAATAGAATTGTATTGCTCTCTGCCTCTTGAAGTCATCCAATAAAGAATGAATGGAGGATGTAATTTAATCCAATAGTTTCTAGTCATCTCTAATTCATGGTGGAAGGAGAAGAAAGAATCAATGAATTTAAGTCCAGTGAAAATATGCTTCTTTTTTTCAATAATCTTTTGCAGATCCTCTTAAAAAGAGTCTACCACTTTGAGTCAGGCACAAATTATTAAGCTCTACTCAGGGGAAACTGACTCTACAGATGTTCTGAGTATGTGGTCTCCTGGTGCTCTCTGACCTTTAAAACCCATGAATCAGGATTTTTTCATATAAATGTATTTATTTATAAAATATCATTACACATAGGTACAACTGCATTGATTAATTACACATGCTTTTCAATAATAGCAAAGGACTACCAGCACACTGCAAACAGCAAATTACTAACATTTTCAGGAAAAAATTCAGTGATCTTCAGACACAGAATTAGTCACTGAAGAGATTTGTGCATAATTTGGCAATAACTAATAAGCCCAAGAATTTTGCAGTCTATTTGAGAACAATTTGCAAAGAGGAAACAAAGCAAAATTCTTCAGATAAATTATTCATTTGAATTAGTCATTTAGCTCTAGTAAGGAGTTGTAGACTTTTTGAAAATACATGGCAAGGGGATACAGTTTTAAAGAGGTTGAAGCAAAAATGCTCTGCTCTTCTAGAGCTTGATTCATCATATGTTCTCAAGACACTTAATCATTAATTATGCTGAATATTAATTATAACCATTTTACATTTGAATAAACTGAGGCACAGTGCCTTGCCTATGATCACACAGCAAGTGCGGATAAAAGTTGGGAAAAAAGTCTACGTCACTAACCATTAAATATGCTACCTATCATTATTCTCTTAGGCTTTGCTACCCCACTACATTATTAAGCTTAATTTCTGAGGGAAACAATTTTTATGTGGCCACGCTGTCCACCTATGTGTTAGCTATAATAAAGGTATTATAAATTATGAAAGTAAATTGATATGGGTGTAATAACAATGCATTTAAAATAATTCTACCTTAGAAGTTATGTTGATTTATTTTTCTTATTGACATGAGCAAACAAATTTGAGAAGATTGAGGAGGGATTTACCTGACCAGCTGTAGAGATCTTCAGTGCAGGTGTCTACATCTGAATCTGTCACTATATTCTCTTTAAGGTCAGTGGCAAGACATAGGCATACGTAAGGTACGATTCACCTCACTGTGGAGTTGGTGCTTCCATTTGTCAGATGTGTCCCCCAAGTGTCTGTTCTCTGTCTCTTGGAGCAGACCAGGTTGAAGCAGAGCCACTTGAAGCAGAGCCACTTGAAGCAGAGCCACAGAGTCCTACAGGTTAGAAAAGGTCTCTGTGGGTCATTCGGTCCAACCTCCTGCTCAAAGTACCAACCGAAATATAGTTGCTCAGGGCCTTATCCAGTCAATTTCTGAAGAGCTACAAGGATGTCTTCAAGCATATGGCTAAAGCTAGATGCAATGAATCCCATCGTGAATTGCAATAGTCTTTGAAAGAGGTAGTCTGACAGAGACTAGAGATACAAATTAGTGTTGGTGACCATGTGAGCTAAACCCATTTATTGAACTCAAAGATTAGGAGTCAGTCAGCTAAACAAGTGCTATGGAGTATCTGTATCTCCAGAAAGGTGCAGGTCTCCCTGTCTTGCTTCATGATTACCAGTCTCTGCAGATTTCTCTGATACTCTTAAGGTATCTCAAATGGACCAGGATGTATGTTGTTTATACAACAGGATACTGCCCGGATTGTAGATGCTCAAAATTCACACCCATGAACACTGAAGCCACCAATGTACATGTCTGTATGTGATCATCTAGGTGGCTAATCTCCCATCATCATTACCGGACATCAAGCTACCCAATAGAGCCTGGAGGGATATTTCACTCTGTCTAAAATAGACATACATCTTTGCACAGCTGAATAACTTCCCAGATTTATTATTCTGTACTAAGTCTAATGCCAGTGCTTGAATCTGGAATTGAATCCCATTCTTCTTGAGCTCCTAGACTCACCCAGCTGCCAGAATACATACCATTATTGCTTTTTTTCACAGGATATATAATCCATGATTCTTAGGAAGCATGTTGTGAAGTAAGTCAGTAGATGCTGGTGTAATGTGTTTACAACTGATTAAGATGACAAGTATGTTAAATATGATCTGGTAAGGACAACTGCAACAGAATGTGGGACTTCAGATTCCAAGCATCTGTTAAAACCAGATATATTTGGATACAGGTACAGCTCCAAAATTACTACTGTTGTTACCACAATACTAGCTAAGAATCCCAATTAAGAAGTGTAATACTTGTTTTATATGCTGTTACTTATAAACCAGGAGCAAGAGTTTTGTTAATGTTGTGATTTTGAAAAGATTAAGCCAATAGTCTTCCAAATTTGCTTCTGTTTTTATTTATTCTCTAGCTTCAGTTTTTGGTCCATCAATTCTATCACTTTTTCCTGTAACTTCAGCTTTTATTTATTTTAAGGGCAAAGTTATGCCTTGTTCATACTTTGGAAATTTTATTGCCTGCAGGTGAAAACTGGCAAGGCATCTGGGACTGATGGAATACCACCTGAAGTCTGGAAGCATGGAGGCCAAGCACTCCATGCTAAATGTCACAAGCTCATTGTGCGTTACTGGGATAAAGGCGAACTACCACTAGATCTCCATGATGCAGTCATCATCACCCTGTACAAGAAGAAAGGAGAAAAATCAGGCTGTTCAAATTACCAAGGTATTACTTTGCTCTCTGTTGCTGGTAAAATCCTTGCAAGAATACTTCTGAACAGACTAGTACCAGTTATCTCAGAAGAACTTCCACCGGAAAGCCAATGTGGTTTCAGAGCCAACAGGAGTACCACAGACATGGTATTTGTTCCCAGACAGCTGGGTTTATTGACTCAGGGCACAGAACCTGTGAGTAGAGGCTGAGCAAAATGAGCTTATGGGATTGATTTTTACTGTGAGCAGAAAAGGCCTGTGGCAGATCTTGGAACGATTAGGATGCCCTCCCAAGTTCCTCAAAATGATTATCCTGTTACACGAGGATCAGTGCAGTCAAGTCATTTATGGCGATGCACTCTCTGAGCCCTTCTCAATAACCAATGGTGTGAAACAAGGTTGTGTTCTCGCACCAACTCTATTCACAGTCTTCTTCAGCACGATGCTCCAAAGGGCCATGGCAGACTTCGATGAAGACAACGGCGTTTACCGGAAGGCCCACACTAAGACCCTAAATCACCTTGTCCGGGAGTTGTGCTGATGATGCCACCCTCATGGCTCACGCAGAAGCAGCTCTGCAGCGCTTAACATCCTGTTTTGCAGAGGCTGCTGGGCTTCTTGGGCTGGAAGTCAGCTTGAAGAAGACAGAAGTTCTTTACCAACCTGCACCTCAGGAAGTCTCCCATCATCCCCCCATCCCCATAGGCAAATCAGAGCTGAAGTCAGTCCAGCAATTCAGCTACCTAGGAAGTATCATTTCCTCAG
>NW_009709810.1:9663-38937 GCF_000703405.1 Apaloderma vittatum | reverse complement strand
AGCCTTCCAGCTACCCTTCCCCAAGCCTGTACAGAATAGTCAGAATAATAAGAAATAAAAAGAATAATTAAAAAAAAATAATAAATAATAATAATTTAAAAAATTATAATAATGATAAATGATAAATAATAAATAATAATAAAGAATAGCCAGAGCTACAAAGGGCAAATAAAAACTGTCTCCACTCAGTAAAAAGATCTCTCTTAGCCCAAGTGAACCGCATTTTTACATTAATTAGAGTCTCAGACAACGTCACCCTTTTATTCCCTTCATCCTTTTCCTCCTCTACCTCAAATGTTTGGCAAGATTCAGGATTTTTCTTCCCAGCCTCTGCCTGTATCTCCTTCCCACTGCCTGCCCTGTCTCTTCCCCTGCACGGGAGAGGCTTCGCCTTGGTTTGCAAATTGATGGCACCTCTGTGAGGTGCTAATGTCACTCACAGTGTCAACCTCAGGCCAAGGAGAGGGGCTTTTCACCACTGCTGGGCTTTCCTGGCTCTCTGTGAGGACACCAAAGGCTGCAGCAGGCACACGTTGGGTTTCCACGAGACTTGTTCCGGTAGGGCTGACATTGCACCCTGTGCCAGAGCAGAAAGTGGAGGCAAAGAGAAATGGAAAGCTGTGCAGAGACTCACAGAGATGAGGAACAGAAGTAGTCCCGAATAATTGTCCATACACAGTTTTCTGGGGAAAAAAGTGCACCCAGAGGCTGGACGAGCAGGGCGATGGGCGTTCGTGTGCTTCACAGATGAGGCACAAACACTGGGGGAAGTTTCAAAAAGACAGCAGGGAAAAGTGAGGTGAGCAGGAACGGAGCCTGTCGTTGGTCTGGCGTGTCTGTTGGGATGAGACACCAGTGCTTGCAGCTGGCAGACACATTCAGGAACCGGCTCATCAGCACCTGGGCTGAAGTAAACTGCTTAGTAAGTACAACAGCAGCAGCAAAAAATTTATAATGCTGTAAAATGTTCTTGGCCAGAAAGCTTCTTCCCCTGCCCATCAGGTAGCAGTGCAGCACAGGACAACCTGGCTTCTAGTCCTCCTTTGAAGGTTACACAGACATCCAATAAAATAAGAAAATAATGTTTAAAAGAAAATTAAAAAAGAGTAAGGAACCCTGCCCTTGTGAACAGGGAGATAAAAAGATATTTGTGCTTTCATAAATAGAATGACAAGGAGGTTGGATTAGATGATCTCTAGGGTCCCTTCCAACATAAACCATCCTATGATTCTATGATTCTGTGATTCTATGTTTCTATGATTCTATGATCCTATGATCCTATGATTTGTTTCTATGATTCTATGATTCTATGACTCTATGATTCCACAACTCTTATGATTCCACACTCTTTGCTGTTTTATTTAGACTGTAAATTTAGACATTTGCATCCAAACCCCGTCCACTCCTTAGGTGTTTGGAGCTTTGCACCGTGGAGCCAGGACTGTGCTCCCTGCTGTGATGTTGGCGACATCTCCTTCATGGAGTCTGGCTGGGGTCAGAGCTATTGGTCGTGTGGCAGCTTGTTGTCCTTCTTGGTGGGAATAGCTCATCCTCTTCCCATGTCTCTGCTCGCAGCTTGCCAACAAGGAATTTTTTACTCATTGCCTCTGCCTCAGCGGATCAGAGCACCCTTTGGTGTGACCATTGTAGAGTGCATGGGGGCAGTGTGTGTAGCTGATCTCCCTTGGTCTCTGTCAAATCCTGGTCCAGAGGACTTTCTTGGAGCTTTGATGGCTCCTGGAGAGTCAGATGTGACAGCCACAAGGATCTTGAATCTAGTTTTTGGCTTTTTTTTTTTTTTTTTTTTTTGCAGATCTAGTTGCAACTCAGAGTGGGAATATATATCACTGCTTTCCAGGGTCATCGTCTCTTCTGTGAATGGGGAAACTGAGGCACAGGGTGTCAAGGAGTTGCCTAAGAGTGCAGGAGGGAACTGGTGGCATGGACAGAAACGTTTCTGGTGACTCCAGCCAAGCAATGAGATAGACACCTGTACTGATGTAGGACTGGGTACATCCCAGTTCAGCTACACCAGCTGGTTGGGATTTGGGACCACCTTGGGTCAGCCCTTGGTGAGACATTTCTGGAATCAGTGAGGACAGAAAGGGTGAAAGATTGGGACCTCTTTGTACCCCACAGGAACAAAGAAGAAAAACATCTTCATAAGACAGGGTGGGAAGGGAGGGACAGGTGAAAGGAGGAGATATCCATGTCTGAGATCAATTCCTCCAGCTTCTCCCTTTTCATTAGCAGCCTGGGGCGGTAGAGGCACAAAATGCAGCCGCAACAGTGCTGTCCCTTTATCCTCAGCCTGCAAGTGGACAAGAGGACTTATTCTTCCAGCCTTGAGAATGAAATCTTCCCAGGGTAAGAGGCTGAGCCCGGGGCCTGAGGAAAAAAACATCCCCTCACCTTTTCATTTCGAGTCATTAGGAAGAGATAAAGGTCTGCTTCGCTAGGTATTTTGCTCGTCCTGCCAGCCCACCTTCTCAGCCCTGGGACAACAGAGGGGCCATTTTAAAAGGCCCTTTAATTACCTATTTCCTCCCATTGCTGCTGCTTGCAGAGGGACCTACAGAAAGAAAAAAAAAAAAAGAGGGGGGGAAAAAAGAGGCTTATGTGAGAAGAGCAACAAAAAAAAAAAAAAAAAAAAAAAGAGGGGGGGAAAAAAGAGGCTTATTTCAACAGTCCTTATCTGATAGCGCATTCAGGATGAGTTTCTCTCACTCCCCCCTCTCTCCCAGCCCTCCCTCTGTTTTCTTTTCTTGCCTTCCTCTCCTCCCAAAGCTTCGGGAGCGGGTTTTGTTCTCTTGGCCACCGGGAATACGGGGGCCAAGCGGTGTGGGTGGAGGAGTGGTGACAGAGTTGACAAAGGGGACCTCACTTTGCGGATAATGACTGGCCCTCCAGCCCTTTCAGGGAGGACACCCAAGCTCCCAGCACCGGGATGTCTTTCAGGCTCGTCCTAATTCACCTCCATTGTCCTGGGTTTTTCTAAAGGAGGATGACAGCTGACATCAGCTCTCTATCTGCAGCAGGTTTTGTCCTTTTCTTCCAGCTCCAGCCATAGATTTCCCTGGTTTGTTATGCAAAAACCAACAGAGGCTTTTATTGGTTTTTTTTTTCTTCTTCTGTAAAAGCAGAGCCTTGTTAAATGCTGCTAGATACGGGCCTTCACTGAGCAGAATTTGGTCTAGTTTTTCAAGTCTGTGTGTTGGCTACTACTGAATTAGTGGAGTTTTACAGCGTGCCAGCTACCACAGAGACCTCCTGTGAAGACGTGCCCACCATGCAGTGCTTTTCCTCCGGGCAAACCACCTTGAGGTTGCTACAGCCCCCTGCAAAGTCCCTGAGGAATGTTCAGATGTTTGCATGAACCCTTCCTAGACCCTGGTTTTTGGCCAGAGACAGGGGACTGTGCTAGAGAAATGGCTCCTCTCATCCAGCCAGGGTGCTCTTGTATCTTCAGCTGGACTTTTGAGGCAAACCATTCACAGTTTTCCTGCAACTTCTGCATTGTCCAAATCCTCCAGTTTCATATTTTGGTGCACACAAAGACAGTCAGAACCACCATCCTATTTCTCTAGGAAGCAATAAATATATTCCTCAGCAGGAGCAGATACACTGCCGCAATACACTGAATAAATACAATTAAACACACTTTTTCCTGTCTCCACGATCTCTTCCCCCAGGGACAAGCACTTGTCTGGCTCCTTTGGGCTCTGGCTGATTTTGCGTGAGATTCAAGCATGTGTCCCATGCAACTCCTCTGCACCCTCCCAGTATGGGCTACAAATCTTGGAAGCAAGTTAAAAGAGATCAGCTTGATCGCTTAGATGGACCTTTTTTTTCAAAACCTCTCAGTTCCACCCCAAAACCTCTGCAACAATCTTTATGACTAGCACACAGTAGCTCCTGCAAGAAGACACCCAGCTTCAATGAGCTGTTCCTAAGAGAGACTCCATCCCTGTCCTGTGGAAAACTGCTCCCACAGCAATTTGCTTTCATTTTCTGAGTTTTCCCCGCTCAGCTGCCCTGTTTTGCTTCTCCTCCTGCTTTTTCCTTCCAGGTTGCAGGATATTTTCATGCCTGTATTTTCCTCACACAATGTTCCTTGTGCAACACCCCTCCCCACCTTCCTTTTGACAGGCAGAACAGAGCTCTCCTCTGCCTTTGATGTTTTTTTTCTTTTTTTTCTAGCTGAATTGCCTTCATAGTGTTTTTAGCATGCTCACTCACTTTCTCACTTCGAAAATGCCACCACGACTGGGTTGGTGTTTCTACGCCAAGGTGATCACTGCTCTTTCCAAAGGTAAAGCACCAATTTTTCTTTGCTGCTTCTGTGCTTAATTTCCACAGCTGTCAGGAAACGTTTTTCTCCTTTGGTAAGCAGAGACTCACTGCATGAGCTTCTCTCTGTGTACAAAATACACCTCATAAAAGACCTAGCTGAATGCAGTGCTGAAACTCCCTTAAATGAACTTATTTAGGGTCATTTCCATTCAAAAGACATTTTGTGGACTGTCCTCTAAGACACAGTAAAGCACTAGGAAGGTGATTTCCACAGCACAGAAGCACCATAAAATCCATACCAAGTTTCCATATTTTTTTTAGTTTTTTGGGTTTTTTTGGTTTTTTTTTTTAAGATTAGCAGGAATCTGATACCAAAACATCTGATTAAGTGATAGCAGACCTCCAATCCGATCTGAGCCGGCGAATAGGCACTAATTCCCAAAGTGCAAACGCAAACCAGACGGCACAGAAATAAGTACCAAACCACAGCTGCTTAAGATGTTACCGAGTCAGAATTCTCACACTCCCTTCACGGAGCTGTTTAGAAACGTGTTGGGGAGGGGATGTGTGTCTCTCCGCCCCTCACACATGGGCCACATCAACAGAATTGGGCCTGGGTGCTGGGTGTGAGGAATACTGTGCAGGTTTTAGCTGCTGCCTCTCCTGGGCTTGGGCCAGCATCTCCCAGTCAGTGCTTGGTCATATCCCTTGGTCATGCCCAGGGAAGTGGTGAAGTCACCATCCCTGGGGTTATTTAAAAGATGTATAGATGTGGTGCTTAGTGACATGGTTCAGTGGTGGATTTGGCAGTGCTAAGTTGGACTCGATATTAGAATCATAGAATCATAAAGGTTGGAAAGGACCTTGCGATGATCAAGTCCAACCTACAGCCCTACACCACCGTGACACTAAACCATCTCCTAAAGTGCCACATCCAACTGATTTTTAAACACGTCCAGGGATAACTCCACCACCTCCCTCGGCAACGCATTGCAATGCTTCACCATCCTTTCGGTGAAGAAGTTTTTCCTAATATCCAACGTTATTAAAGGTCTTTTCTAAACTAAATGATACTATAACTCACAGATCTCAGGGCAGGGATTGTCCACAGTGGGACAACTAGAGCTCCATGAAACCTTTTACTGCACCTCCTATATTCTACAGGAAGCTTGTCCAAAGCCTGACCCAGACACAGATCTGAACCTCAACAGGCAATTCAGAAGTACCAAGTCATCTAGAAGAAAGCTGCCATGACCAGTCAGTGTGGCAGCCAAGCTGCAGGTCCAGAAGTTGGGTTAACAACATTTCCTCACTGGTCCACAGTCCAACAGCCTCCAAATGGATACGAGCTCCCTTTCCAGTGCCCTCTTTTTTGTGACAATCCTGCTGCAGTGTCCTCCAGGTCCTGAGCTTCTGCAAATCTCAACCATTCAAAGACATGCCCATCTCAGAAGACTAATTTCTCAACTGTAGCCCCATTCTGAAGGTTAGCCTGGACAGTCATCTCCATTTTTTGGTAGGTTATGATCCTCTCTTGACAGCAGTTATCAAGAGCACTGTCACTTCTCAGTGCAGATCAGAAGATTACACCTTCAAGATAAGTTATTTTTATGGAATGAAGGAAATCAATTTGACCTATAAGGGGATCTCTCATGCTTTTAGGTGCTTCTCACAACCTGGCCTCTTCCATCTTTCTTTACAAACATATGACTCTATCTTAGTCATGTATCCCATGCTCCTGGGAGTCTCCATGCTAGATAAATTTATATCGGAACTTAAAGTGAGAAAGCCATCACAGTCCTAAAATATCCCTGAAGAAGGATGAAAATCTACAGGCCTCCATGTCCTCAGATTCAATGGCTACTTTGTGCTAACTACTTGTAAAATAAAGTAAAAATAGAAAGTTTTCCACAACGTCTTCTCAGAGATTGTTGCACTGATTGGGCGATCTCTGCAGCCCGTAACCACTTGCTGAGGGGAGGTTAAGGCTGTTGAAAATCCTATTTGACCTTCTCAATGGAGTTAATGAGTCAGAAGACTTCCTGTGGATAATCCAATGAGGTGGATAAAAAGGTCTTGAACTACTTGGCATGAAGTCAATGTCAGAGAATTCCCTTACCCTCTAATCCCTATAAGCAGAATGGCACAATTCCATTTTCTCTCAGAATTTTACGGGTTTGTCATCATTGTTGTTGAATTTTCTCCATGGCCATTGTCTTTTATGGGA
This sequence comes from Apaloderma vittatum, assembly GCF_000703405.1. NCBI lineage: Eukaryota > Metazoa > Chordata > Aves > Trogoniformes > Trogonidae > Apaloderma > Apaloderma vittatum. Next base: position 32,417 of record NW_009709810.1, on the reverse strand, counting down.
AAGCAGAGCATATAAATTAATAACAAAATGCCTCCTATGTCAATCAGGAACTAGAGATTACAAGGTACAGGAGAACTTTGTCATTTTCTTGACGTGTTCATTCATTATTTTTAACTGGAATATCCCCAAGGAGTTTTAGGTGTAAACCAGAACCCACTTGTACTGAGCGGAACACAAACTTAAGTTTAGTTAAGTCAATACACGTAGCACATACTGTTAAAATCTCTAACTTATTGCTTACCTTACTCAGTCTTGTTTCGATCTTATAGAACAGATGCAGGAGAAAATTAAGCTTTTTGTGAACTTCCAGGATGCAACTCCCATCCATAGACAGTATGAGCCACTGTAACAGCTGCAAGTGGCTTTTTCTGCCAGGTATCAGTAGAGTTTTACTAAACAACAGCCAGGTATGGGCTCCTACTGTCCATTGTGATTTAAGCCAAAGTTTACCTTAAGGCTTGGTATCTCCCTGAATAATTACATATCTAGTTGGTTCTGGGCATCCAGGCCCCTGTGAAAGTCTCTTGGGGGTGAGATGACTCTTACTCTAAAATAATTTCTAAAAACAACTTGTTGACCCACTCTCTGGAGATTCCAGCCTATTTCTGGTGGCTTTTCAGGGCAGGAGATACCTAGTTTAGACAACATGACTAACTTTTAGATGGATACAGTCAGGTGAATTGAATCCTTCTTAAGTGGCTCCTGATTAATTACAACATGCAAGTCTCTTATTACAAAAACCACTTAGGATTGCGGCATTTGGGGGCCTTGTTTAAATGAAATTCACTGTCAGGATGACAGACCTTTGTTGTTTAGGACTTCTGCAATACCTTTTCTGGGATGTGATGAGCACCCAGCTGCTCCTGCTGTAGTCAGAGGAAAGATAGAGCCTAATTCAAAGGAGAAAGTCAAAACCGTAATTTCACCCCTGAGGTCTGCAACAAGGTGACTAAAGCTGATGACATGGGTTATTGGTGGGCCTGCAAGTTGGACCCAATTATCTTAAAGGTCTTTTCCAGCCTAAATGGTTCTATGGTTCTATGAGACAGTTGCTGGAGCTGGTGCAGCAAAAGGCTGCTGGGGTAATCAGGGAGCAGAGAGCGGGTGCGGTGAGAGGGATGTAGAGTTGCTTAGCCCTGTTAGCCTAGCAAATTAAGGCTAAGAAAGGATGTAGCTGGTGGCTAGAAATACATCTGGGAGTAATACACCAAAGTGGAGAGACAGCTATTAGAGCTAAAGGGCAGTGTTGGCGCAGGAACAAAGGGATGGGAAACTGGCCACGGATAGAAATCAGGCTGGGAATCAGGCGGTTAAAGTGTGAGATCCTGGAAAGCCTCTGTGCTGAGGCAGGGTGAAGGGCAAGAAACTGATGTTGTTTATAAATGACTGCAAAAAAAGAAAGAAAAAAGGATGGATTCACTGGCCTGGGATAGACCCTCCCTATCCCACCTCCAATTCTTAGTTATAGCAGAAACTTGTGAACACCAGCAGCAACCCTTTCTGTACCTGGACTGCAGGAACCTTCCCTGCTGAAGACCTTCTGGATGCTCCCGGAATAAGACAGGACCCTGTTCTATGTTTCAGGCCTTTATAAACCTACACGCTGGACTGACTCCCTGCCCTGAAACTGCACAAATCTCGTTTCTATTGTCAGCCTTCCAAAAGCTCAGGGGTCATGGTCATGAGCAATAAAGGCTTGGAGCTATGTGTCTTCCTCCTTACAAGGAGTCTGGAAGTTAAGTTTATCACTCCAACCACTCTGCCTCACCTCCCTATCCCTAGTAGTTCCTCGTCATGAGGGTAAACTTAGAGAACTATGTAAGAAGTCGGATGAGAAGAGACTGGAAAATCCTAGTGTGAACACCAGGTAGTGGCCTTCAGAGCTCACACAGCCATTCCTCTCCCATCTTTCCCCAGCTCCTAGCTCCACCCAAATCCATTTCTGATGTACGCATGTCTACCACCTCTTAAGGGTCTGAGAAGAGGAATCCACCTTCTCTCAACCAGTGTCCCAGTTTTCTAACTTTTCTCATGGTTGCAACAGGTTTTTCCTTACATCTCATCTGGCTGGTGCAATTTAGACTGGTGCCTTCTGCTTCTGCCCTCAGTGAATGTGGTAAGCTGTCTGGTTTCTCCTTGTTGTGTACTCAGCTGTTGTGTACTGGGACATATCCATATTCCACAGGCTTGGTTTCAAACAGTGGTATCATAAATCCAAAATATTCAAGTTTGTGAATTACTCTTTACCCTGAAAAACCCAAATTAATAGGTCATCTTTATTTTTACTCCTGTATACACATTTCTCTGTAGTTTGGCTCTTTTGATGATTTCTATCTTTCTCCTGTTTTCTTTATTTTCTTTCTTTTATGTGTATGTGTCTTTACAGCGCACTCAGGTCATACTTTCAAGCTTTTCTAAGCAACTCCAAGGGCTAAAGACTTCTTTAATGAAAGCTGGAATCCTTGCATAACAACTCGCTTCCAGATGCTGGGGATTACAGTAAAACACTAAATATTGCAAGACTTACGGTACTATTGCAAGAGTTGGCCACACTGAAGAAGTGGATCAGGACTGAGAGAAAGGGAAAAAAGTAATGGGAGACAATTAAGAAAAAAGCTAATTTAGGGTGAATACCAGGAAAGGAATTTCAGGAAACAATGCTTTCCAATAAATTCTCTAGGGCTACAGAGCAGTCTGAAGAGAGAAAGATGGGATCAGTGTGACCAAAGCCCTGCAAATGAGCTGTCGGGAACATTCTGATTATTGGATTTTTGCATGAAATGCCTTTTCTTGCCTTATTTTCCCTTGATCTTTCTCCTTTCCTTTTGGATTGTGAGAATTTTATCTTTTTCTTTTTTTTTCTTTCTGTACATGTAAAAGATGTCAGAGGATACTCTAATCGACACGTTTGCAATTCATATCACTCCACTCATTAGCCGGGGATCGGAAGGTCTGTCCAGGATTTTTGGGGTGCCAGCCAGCCAGGATTTGTTCCGTCCAGTGGAGCACATCCAGCAAAACGGAACAACAGCTACTGGAAATAATTGAAGACTGGTTCCCAACGGTTGTTTGCAGGCTTATTTGGAAATCTCATTCCATTCTTCAGTGGTCACAAGAACAACATGGGACTGACCAGAGCAATGGCCCATCTCAACGTCTTGATGCCTAAGATGTCTAAGAAAGAATATAAAAACAGGGAAAGCATTTAATAGTGCTTTCCCTGAATATTCTCTGTAGCTTAGGAACTCTTTGGAGAGGTTTTAAGTCTTTGTATTTAACACAGTTAACTGCCATATGACAAGTTCAACCTCCTTTAAATGTCTCCCATTTTTGATATTTTCAGCTAAGGAGGGTGAGAGACTTCAGAGACTTTACTGTCCTAATGGTTTTTCCTCAAGGTTCTGATTCGGATATTGGATAATGAAGGGTCAAGGTTCAGCCATCATAATTCATTTCAACAGTAAACACATAAATCAGAAGTGAGCAAGCAAGCGAGAAAGCTGGTCCTATGATATCCAGAGCCTGCTAAGGCCTGAACCACAACTGACCTCCAGTTCGTGGAATTCCACGGTTCATAATCTATCATTTCCTTCTTCTTAACTGATGTCAAAGAGAGTCACCAAGGAGTAAGTGTCCCTTCAGGGGTCCTTAGCCTGTTACTCAAGGGTGGCTTCACAATGTGCATCTCTGCCAGCATTTGTGACCATGCCAGGGACGCCCTGAAACCAGAAGACCTCCTACCATGGGGTCTCAGAGACAGGTGTGGAGGTAGCGAAAGGGTATTTTACCTCTCCCAATGCCACAGCAGTTCCAGCACAATGGGAACATGGTTCAAGGTCAGTTCTTCCTTAGTAGAGATCTGATTAGGCAGCTCCTCAGCATGGGTCCCAATTTAACCCCGTTTCACCACAAGGAATCAAGTGAGAGAGAGTTCTCAAGCTAAATGAGCGCTGGCCCAGAAGTAGTTCCCTCTTAACATATGGTTTTTGGAGAGCCATGGGAGAGCAGGTCATTAGAGGGTGACCTGTCAAGTTAAATCATTCACTGATAGTGCCAACCAGTGAGATAACCCACGGCAATATTCTCTTTTGCATTTGGACTGAGATGCCTCCATTTATTGCATTATTATTATTTATTTATTTATGAGCACTGAGTGAGGACGTGGAGATGTGTGACTGCCTTCTAGGGCACAAACAGTACAGATTGCCCTGTTGCAAATTTCTCTCTTCCCCTGTCCCCAAGGGTATTCCCGTTTGGCCTAGGATCTGCTCTGTCAGTCTAATCCATCTTAGGAGTTGTGCGTAGGTTGCATCTTCCTAAACATCAGCAATGCTTCCGCATCCGTTCACACTGTTCTTCAGGTCCTTCTGAGATGAAACACAAGCAGTCTCCAGGGGTTGAAACTCATCCCAGGGTCCCACTTTGTGCCAACCATACGGATATGCTCTTAGTAAGGATCTGATTCAAGGGTGGGTGCACCAAGTCAGACCTAGAAGAGATTTGTTCTTATCAGCATTGGTTCAGGTTTCTCCTCGATGCTTGGTTTGCTCGCTCCTTGGAGCATGTACCTAAGGCAACATAGTCATAGCTGGACAATTCATTCAGCTCATTCACTACCTGGCCTCTTCACTGAAGCTGCTGAATGCAACAGTGATTAAGTAAACGCAATTTTTTGGTGTTTGTTGTGAGGCCCCAACAAGAACAAGAGCAAGAGCAAGAGCAAGAGCAAGAGCAAGAGCAAGAGCAAGAGCAAGAAAAAGCAACAGCAAAAAAAAGAGCAAGAGCAGGAGCAAGAAAGAGCAAGAGCAAAAAAACCCACTTTTGTAGTCCTCCCAAATGTGTGATGCCCTGCAAACGAACAGCTTCTCTGCAGCTGTTGCCACAATCCATGAAAGACTTTAATGGTCCTTAGCAGTGTGAGTGGCCGACCTGTTTGGTAGGTGTGCTGGAAGCTTCTATTTCAAGTCAATTAGAGAAAAGACATTGGTTGCCTACAGAAGTGGTCCATAATTCTGTTCCATTTTCTGTCCTTCCTAGAGACATGCCATCTGCAGGCCTGTAGTGTTGTGAGTAGGTCGTCAACGAAGCTGCGTTTTCCCTTGGAAGTGTGGAATGACTCTACAACAGATTTTACTCCCTCTTCCTGAAAATATGGGAAAGGGTTTTAAAAATGAGGGTGATACATCCCTGAATACTTGCCAACAGGGTAAAATTGAAAAACCCAGCCAGACATGCACCTGACGCTGAGAAAACTGTTACCCAGGAGATATATCCTGCTTCCAGGAACTTCACTCGGTGCCTGTGCAGGAGCATGGCAAGAGGATAAGGGCTCTGTTAGAAGTGGGAGAACCTCAGAGAGTCTGACATTTTGCAAGCGACTCACACTTTAATTCTGCGGGCTTTTCAGAACTGGTTCCTGCTCACAAAACCCTTTGTACTGGTAATTTGAACTTTTGTTCCCTGAGGATGAGTCAATTAAACAAACACAAAAGAATGCTGGCTAAAGGGCTCCAGGGACAGAAGAGCCTACCACAAGTTCAGCTAGAGCTGAGGATGGGTTACATACGAGCTAAATTCAACTCTAGAATTTCTTGGTGGAATAAAGTTTTCTAAGACTCTCTCTTTAGGTTGTAAATTGGCATATCTCCAAGGCAGAAAATTCTGCCACACCAATTTCTGGTGGAAAAGTTAACTTTTCTATTGCAACGGCGTCAACCCTGGTCCCTCTTTTCCCTATCTACAGTGACCAGGGCAAGAAGTCAGTGTTACAGTACAGAAAGAAAGATCTAGATGAGTCACTAGGAGATAAAACACTGGAGATATTGGAGTTTCCAATGTCTGAAGGAGGCTGCGGAATTGCCTGAAGTGGAAGTTTCAAGATGAACTTTATTCATCACTTTTCAGAGATGGCTTAGAAGCTTTGAATCTTTTCAGAAGAGAGATGTTGCAAATCTTCGTGTTCCTTCCAGTACTGTTTTGTGCAATTATCGTGTAACTGGGAATAGATACCTCCCCCTTTTTTTTAAAAATAAAAATATTATTCTCCAAAATATGCTTTTTTAATGCATAAAGACTCTCTGGAGAATTCGTTCTGCAAATCTTCTGTAGAAGGAGCACTGATGCCTAGAAATATGACATAATCCTGCTTGACTTCTAGATTGTTACACAACATGAATCAGTGTGAACACCTAGAAGCCAGAGAAGTTAATATATGACACGAGACCCGATTTCATAACCCGTGGTGATGGGTGACACGTTGTAAAGATGCAGGTCAGGAGGTGGTAGCTGTCAAGGAGGAGGTAAGTTGTAGCGGACACTCTGCCTAAAGACATCTCTGGCATCACACTCTACTCCTGTGCATCTTCTCCTGCCTATATTAACTAGGATTTCTTTTTTTTATTTTATTGTATTTGTGGGGTTTTTTTTGTATTTTGGTGTGGTTGTTTATTTTTTTATTTGGGAATATCCAATATTTGGTTGGTCATTGGACATCATTAAGTAGTAACTCCCAGTAGACCACACTTGTGGTTGGTCCACACTTCAGAATAGAGAAGAGGGTGCTCTGACCTTTAAGGATTGACTAAACATTGCTTTAAAACAAATCCCCAAAACACAACAATATGTGCACGGAGGTTTTTGCTGAGGTTAATACTGCAACTTCAATGCAAACATCTTTCTCTGTTATGGAGCTTTACCACTCACTCAAATTATTAATCTCTGCTTGTCCTTTTTTTCGCTCATGCTAATGTAGATATGCCCTTTACAGCAACATTAATGCTCTCAAAGTGGTCACAGAATCACAAAATGTTAGGGGTTGGACTCACAACCCTTAAAATTATTCATTTCACCACACTGCAGGGAGACAAACAGGACATTTATATTATTTCTAAGTGAAATATAAGACACTAGAAGTCTTGGATCAGGAGTGTATTAAAACCAGTCTAAATAAAACCTGACAACTCTTTGGGTGACAACAGCGGTGTCTGTCCCTTCCACCCAGACTTGACACAATTATAAAAATAGGAGGCTGAAGATACTGTGGTTTGGTTCTTAGGGGTTTCCACAAGCCTTTATTCCTTTTAACTTGAAACTTTATTCCATCATCGGGGCTTGTGGGTTCTCCTCCTGCTGCTCCTCTTGTTCCACGGGATGAGTCAGGGTTGAACAGTGCAAACATTCAGGCCCACAGTTGCCAAAGATGTGCTCAGTTTGGGTTAAGAATCATGGCAGACTGAGTGCCTTTCACCACAGGACCAGAGCTGGCTCTGAGTCTTGCATGAATCTAACGTTGATCAGCCTGGTCCAAGGTTGGTTTTGCAAGGGAACCCAGCATGGAGCTAATTCTGAAGAGCCTGGAAGCTGCTCCAGGGCTCTGTTGTGCCAGGTGCTGTACATATGAGATAATCCCTACCCAAAGCACTCACAGTCTAGTCAGGCCTAGGGAAAAGAAATGCTCATGTCTCCACGGTATAAGAAGGTAGAGAGGGACGGAAGGCCGAGTGCAAGTGACCTTCTATTAACTCCTGATCTATCTGTTGAGACATCAAAGTAGTAACACCGATTCAGAGCTTTCCTTAGCTCCCCCAGAGGGATGCTGCTGCCTACAATCAGCAAACAAAAGGATGTACATCCAGTTTCTGTCTCTGTGGCTGTGGTCCTAGAGGTTTCTCCTGTGCAAATCTTGTATATTAGTGCCTACATAATTTTTCAGCCCTAATTCCCTGCAGCAATGAAAAGCGTATGTCTTCATAACCAGGTCATCTTTGTAGCAAAAATCTGAATGGCCCTGAACTTTTATGTTATCTGTGCTCCTGTCAGGTGTCAGGGCAGGTGATCTGGACTTAAGCTGAAGCTGCACTTGACCTGTCATGTCTTGCCATGACTTGCCATGTCTCTGCAAATGATAATTTTATCAGTCTGGTGATGCAAGCCAAGAAGAGGAGAGAGAAATGCCACTTAGCCTGCTCCCAAACTCTCCAAGTCTCCCCTCCTGCAATGCAGCAAACCTGCTGCAGCCCCCCAGTCCCTGAAAATGGAAACATTCAGGAGATGAGCTGTCCCTCCACACTTGAGGAAGCGTGGTGTGGAGTCAAAAAAGGACTTCTGCCTTACTCCCAGAGCTCTCCGAGAAACAGATGCTGCAAAAATGTGTGACCAAGTTGTGCCCTGGAAAATTAGAAATATTGGGGGGGTGGGGGCGGGAAAAATATTAAAAAGCAAATGAACTCAAGCCTTCCCAGATTTTGCGGTAGCAGAAGTCTGCGGGAGGATTCCAGAGGAGCTGCACGGGTTGGTAGATGGCTCACTTAGGCTGTGCTCAGCTGGCAGAGCTACTGTGCTTCCCCAAGTGCTGTTGCATCCCATCACTGATCTCCTCCGTGCAATGCGATCAGACAATTGGCTGCTCTCTGAGGGCTACGGGCTGCTGATTTGGTTGGTTGCGTATCAGGCAACAGGGACGCTAAAGTCAGCGCTGATATCTTCTCCCACCCATCAATTTAGCCTGATGGGGAGTGATGTCAGCTACAGATACTCCGTTTCCCTTCTGGAATTTCCCTCTTTGAAAAATAGTCTCCTGCTTTCATGTGGTTTTGATCTGGATAGTGCAGCATCCCACTGATTTCTGTCATTTTAGCCTTTCCCCAGATGCTGTCTACAGTCCAAGGCAGCTTTGGAAGAACATCTGTGTTTCAGCCTGCTTGTCCCACCGGGCCTCTCTAAAGTATACCAAACCAATGCGTTAACTTTTCTGGGGGACTTGAAGAAGCTTCATCTTTTCTCACTTAAGGCTCTGTGCTGACTGCCTCTCTACAATAGATGGAGGCAAAGCATTTCAGAAATGGGTTTAAGAACTCCCTGGTACTCCTGAATCTGGAGTTCTGGCTCTTCATTTTTTATACAACAACTCTTTTAGCTCAGTTGGTCTTCTGTATGTGGATAGGAACCTCTCAGAGATCCGGAGCCTCGTTTTGAAGCACTTGTGAATGTTGTTGTCACAGAAGGCTTAAAATGAAATTTAGTTGTGTGTGTTGTCCTGCCTCCCCCCATTTCTTTCACTCTTGCCCACAGCTTTTTGTTCTAGCTCTTTCTGCCTTGACAATGAGACATTTCTGCAAAGGATATTCTTATGAAATTTGTGAGAGAATGTGCTTCTCTTCCCTTCACTCTCCCTTGCATCCATCCTTTATCTTTTCCACCTTCTTTCATTTTCTTCCACCTTTCTCTCTTCATCCATCCTTCTAGACAATTAAACTGTCTAGACATTTAGCATTCCTTTTCAGTTATTCAGAAAGATCATTGTTTTTGTGTGGTGATTTTTTACACCTTAAAACTGCTGTATGAAATCAGGTGGGTTAACCATTCTCTGAAGTCACCACCAGAAAAAGAACCTGGAGCAGTATTGTAAGTTAGATTCCCAACTTTCAGATGGCTAAAGACAGCAAGGCAAAGTGCATCCTAACTGCCTTTTTAGAATAGGCCCAGAAGACTTACAAATTATTTGCTGTAGCTGATATCTTGTGACATCCCACTACCTCCAAAATGGACTTTCTGTTTGAAGGGACAGGCACAAGACATGACCTCTTAACTGCATAAAAAAGCAGGCAATAAACAAATCAAGTTCAGTAGTACAAACCATTAGAAGAGTAGTTACTGGATTTGCAGTAATGTCATTTTGAGGATTACTTTTAAACAATTTTTTTTTTGTTACTGGTTATTACAAATGCCATAATGACCAGAATCTCTAAGACTGGAACAGAATCCCATCATATTGGTAGGGATTTTGAGAGCCATGTCATGCTATGCCAATAAAGAAAGTCCCATGAGAAATTATGAGAAGCATTTGGGCAGTGCCCTTAATAACATGCTTTAAGTTGGTGAGCCCTGAACTTGTCAGGCAGTTGGACTAAATGATCATTTTAGGTCCCTTTCAGCTGAAATAGTTTCTATTCTATTCTATTCTATTCTATTCTATTCTATTCTATTCTATTCCATTCCATTCCATTCCATTCCATTCCATTCCATTCCATTCCATTCCATTCCATTCCATTCCATATATATGTATATTTATATATAGTATGTGATTATATGTAATAAGTTGTAGGGCAAAACACAACTGGGACTAAGGTTACAGAGTGCAGCTGTTTAGTCTCGAATGGTATTGAAACACATGAAAGTCAGCTGCAAAGAGAGAGAGAAAAAAATCTTTTCCCTGCATTGACTAGGGAGAGTTTAAGAAGTCATAGTTTTAAATCACAGAAAGGCGGGTTTAAGTTTGATAGTAAAACAGCAAAGAGAACCATTAGCGATAAGGACAGCGAAGCTGTCAGATTGCCTAAAGAGGTTTTACTGGAGATTTGTATGCATATGCCAGACAGACATCTTTTTTTTGTACCTGAACTTGCATCAAAGCAGGGAAACGGATGAGGTGGCCCACTGAGATCCCTTCCAGCCCCACATTCCTATGATATAGTATCATGCTTTCCACTGCAGAATTCCTGCACTTCCACCACCCTACGGTGCAGCTTCGAGCCCACCCCATACAACTGGGGCCCATTTCTCTCAGACCCCTATTTCCCAGAAACCATTTGCCATCCACTTGAACTTTGCTCTGCTAAGCACACTGGAGAGGAATCCGACATCTCTACTGACGCAGCTCTCGTGGTGTAATTGTTAATATTATCCCATCTGCAGATCATTCCTGAAGGTCTCTCCCTCCCTGACTCTCTCCCTTCTGGCTCCAGGAGCCTCGTGCCAAAGGGGATCAGGGCAGCGGTACAATTCCCATTCACAAAATCCTTCTCTTCCAGCTTTAATGGCAACCTCACCTTGCCAAGAAAGCTCTTTAGAACATTGGGAGCTTGCACTGCATTTATTAAAGACATTTGTCACAGCCGGATCAGTATGTTTTCATTTAAATTCATCTGTAAATTTTGTTGATCCAAATCAATTTCTTCTCCCCCACGTACTACTTGACTCATAAGGAAGGCTTCTTAATGTCAATCATGTGATAAAGAAATATGATAGAGACTGACAAATTTCTATGACTGAAAGCGCCTTGAAAAACAATTTTGGCCAGTGTAAATTAGCTTTGTTCCACCAAGTTCCATGAAACTTATTAATGCTGCCGCAGTTTTGGAAACTTTTGTGAATAAGTATGTTAAATCCACGACTTTCCGCTCGCGGTCCATGTACTCCCAGGGGTCCATCAGCAACTTCTCTGGGATATAAAAGAGATACCTAAACATTTTTATAGAGAAGCCTGTGTCCACGCTGGAATAAAACAGGACTACAAATGTTGGACACGGAACAGTAAAGGTGGCTGTCAGGGTGGGTGATTGGATAGATCAACCATTCACCGGGTGCCTCTGCCATACACCAAGCAAAAAGTGTGAGAAATGTGGTTCTGTGCTTGGGTCATGACAACAATACGACTGGAGGGCTGAAAGGGCAGTGAGAAGATCTATATTCCTCCCTCCAGACCTACTTCCGTTGGCAACCAAAGGGCTCCTGCAGCTGGAAAGAAGCAGGAGAGCTGTTTTTCTGGTTCCCAAGTGTATGATAGGAACCCTCACTTCATTCCCCAATTATAATATCTTTCTTGAGGTTTGATTTTTTGCTTTTTTTTTTTTTAATGACTGCTCTTCCCCACAAGTTCTATTCACAGATTTACAGAATTAAAATAATTTTGTCTAGCAATGAAAAACAGGCAGCCCTGGGGACTAAGCCAACAGCTGTTCTATGGTCACGGGGAATTATCATGCACTAGTTAAGGACAGATATTAAAAGGGTGGCTTGGATTGACTGGGCACAAGCAATTAAAACCCTCTACTTTAGAGAAAGGCCTTCAATAATCTCAGCTCAGACCTCCCTGGTTCACTGTATGTCTCTGCAGAGGGAAGCAACTTTGCCTCCTTTGAAATTGTGCTGAGGCTGATGGAGGGAGGAAGGAGATGAGCTATGGTACGAAGTCAGCCTTTAGGTCAGAAAGCCACCAAAGACCCTCAAGAATGTTTTCCCTCCCATTCTAGCAGCGACCTGGCCAGACCACCTTTGGTGGGCACAGAAAACAGCATGTCCTACTTGGGGGCTAACTGCGTGCAACCTTCGCTCCTTTTCACTTCATACTTGCTTTGGTATTTATTTATCTTCAATTGCCTCCTTGAAGCTTTTTAAACCAACCAAAGGAGGGTTAAGTCCTGGGATGAAGGAAGGAAAATAAACTTGGGGAAAGCTGAACAGCCACTGCTAAGGGCAATCAACTGATGAGTGTAAACAACACTCTTGACCTGGAAACCTCCTTCCAATTCAGAAACAAAACATCACTCATTTGACCATATGAGGGCACAATCTCCTTATTTTTAGGTTTTCAGGCTTCATCCATAATGGATATCGTTTGAAGTCTGTCTCAGTGCTTTTGCTCACAGTAACTCATGCAACACAAAGTGTGTAACCACAGCAGCTACTGCTGGTGAGCAGGAAAAGCCGCTGTGAGGAACACTGGCTAGCTGCAAGGAAGAGCCAGACGCAGCAGCATCATGTGCCCTACGTTCCCCTGGTCTGGGGGAAAAAAAACGGTCCCTTAGTCTGGGTGGGTAGTCACATCACGTTAGAGAAAAAGCACATTGCCACAGCTGGGGAATGACGTGAAGAATGGGATGAAAATAAGTTTCTTCAAACTTGGAGGGTAAGAAAAACTTGGGCTTTTAAGCTGAACAGTTTTAAAAGGAGAACTTTTTACACAGGGGGTTGGTGGGATCTCTGAGGTATCAGTTCAACGCTTGGTTTGCTTGACAGCTTTCAGACCACAGCTTCAAACTCTTGGTGTGGCCCTAAAACCATCAGGCTACTCCAAAGCTTTCCCACTCAGAGGTGCCCAGGTGCTGGCAGAGGTTCCTGCAGCCCTATTTCCACTCCCCCATGAGTCTCCTGCTCATTCTTCTGGCTGTTCTTCATCAGCCTTCTCCTGCTTTTATCACTTGCTGAGGGTTCACTTGTCCTCTCTTCCTCCAGATGTTCCCCACAAGCATCCTTCACTCCTGGTGCTCCCAACATCTGGCATGGCATTCTCCTCCAAGCCTTGTCTCCTATGGCAAGAGCACCACTTTTCACCTCGCCTCAGCGTACGCCTTCCCAGGGCTCCCCTCACCCACACAAGGCTGGTTTCACTCAATTTTGGAGGCAGTTTTTATCAAAGACATGACATCGAATAGAAGGATCCAGCTTTATCCCAAGCAGTCCCCGGGAATGGTGCAGACGTCATTTTTCCCTGATGGATTTTGAAGGGATGGGAAGGAAGAAGCAGCAGTGTGAATGATTTACAGGATCAAGAATCTTTTGCTGGAAGCAGGAGGCACCCGTGTGGATCATCTCAGCAGGGCCATTTACTTCACTATCACTGACAGTTGTCGTCCCCCAAATGACCTTTTTATTCCCCCCCCCCCTTTTTTTTTTTCATATCAGTCAAAAAGGAACAAGGGAATAGAAACATAAGGAATAAATCAGGAAAAAAAAAAACTTCCCAAATTTTCCACTGTGCAGTTAGGTCTAATTTTCTTTCTTTCTTTTTTATTTTTTTTTTCTTGGGAACAGAACTATTAAATTCGATTCAATATTCTTTTTTTGAGTTGTTGTTCATCTTTCTCTCTTAAGGATGGTTTGCACATCTCTGTTACCAGCAACACCCCTCTGGTTCATCCCGGATCCCCTTGGGTTGGAAGCCTGTTTGTTTTTTGGTGGCACTTTGACAGTTTCACAAGGCAAGCGTAGAAAAGGTCACGAGGGACTGGAACAGTGAGTCAGGCGGCGGGGGGGGGAAAGGGAAAGGAAGCCAGTGCTTTTCCGATTGAAAACCTGCCACCAATCATGCATGATTCAATGGCAAAATGAATCCCAGGCGCTTTATGTTGTTGTTGACATTTACTTAGTGAGCAGGGTTGACGGGCAGATTTAATGGGGTTGGGACGCCTCACGTTTAAGTCAAAGTGACCAAAGTGCAATATTAAAAATGATTGAAGTGGGAACCTTTTCAGATTACTCATTGGCTATCACTTCAAGAAGCCATGTGGTAAACCGAAAATATGCTGCATGAATGGCCCAGCTCTTTTAAGGAATGCATCGATTTAGCAGAGACTGGACATGTTGCTAAATTTAAGCTCCAGCCTCTCTCCGACTGGGAATAGCCATTCCCTCGCACGGCTGCAGTGTAAGCTGGTAAGTGCCGTCCTGCCTCCATCAGCAGTTAACACCTCAGCGCTGCGCAGCGAGCTCTGCTGCTGCTGTTTCCTCCACTCCAGACTCCTCTCGACCTCAGAGCCTGCTCCTGCTCTCTCCCCAAAGCTGGAAGGAGCAGGAGAGTCATTGGTTTTCTTATAATAGAACGTTTTGTGTTGGAAGGGGCTTTTAAAGCTCGTCTAGTCCAAATCCCTTGCCACGGGCAGGGACATATTCCACTAGATCCGGTTGCTCAGAGCCCCATCCAACCTTGCCTTCAATGTTTCCAGGGATGGGACATTTACCACCTCTCTGGGCAACCTGTGCCAGTGTCTCGTCACCCTCATCATAAAAAATTTCTTCTTCGTACCTAGTCTAAACCTATATTATAGAATCATAGAATCATAGACTTGTCGGGGTTGGAAGGGACCTGAAAGTTCATCTAGTTCCAACCCCCTGTCATGGGCAGGGACATCCCCCACTAGATCAGACTGCCCAGAGCGACACCTCCCACTAGACCATGTTGCCCAGAGCCCCACCCAGCCTGGCCTTAAAAACTTCCAGAGATGGGGCTTCCACCACCTCTCTGGGCAACTTCTGCCAGGGTCTCACCACCCTCATGGGGAAGATCTCCTTCCTAATGTCTAATCGGACTCTACCTGTTTCTAGCTTTGCTCCACTCCCTCTAGTTCTATTCTTTTAGTTTAACCCCATTACCCCTTGTCCTATCGCAACAGGTTCTGCTAAAAGAATTTTCCCCATCTTTCTTCTAGGCCCCTTTAATTATTGAAAGTCCATGGACCTCCTTCCTTCCATGAGAGTCTGGATGCCCTGTGCTCCTGCTGCTATCGTTTAACTTGACCAGAGTTCCTGCTTGTCCTTCACAGATAGAGAGGGATGGGCTGTGACACCACAGTGCATCTACCTGAAGGTCTCCTGTCCCAGCTCTCAGGTGTCTCGACTTTGCATCTGTGTGTTCTTTAATGTCAGCAGAGAAAGCAGGTTTGAAAGGGAGATGGAAGCAGGAGGGAACGAACGTTACTTTTTCTTCCACATGTGCGATGCAATGCAGCTGACACGTGGACAGACAAGTTTTTATAGCTGCTGAGTCAAAGGCAAGAGAAGTATCTTCATAACTAGGTAAGATCAGAGGCAGGGACAGAGAGCACCTGTACACGCTGGCTGAAGAAGGTTCCTTTCCCACCTGGCCAAGGAAAACCAGAAGGATCAGGCTCACAGGGGCTCTCCAAGAGATTCCCCTTCCTCATTGAAACTTTAACTTGTGACTGAGAGAAGGCAAGGGCTACTCAGATTTCATCCCATCACCCCTCTGATCTGTGACCTGGGATGTGTTTCAACCCCTTCAGTGGGGACATACCCTTCAATAAAACAGGGAGCTGGGTACTTGTCCACAACCAAGAAGGGTGGGCAGAAGGATCCTTCAGAGGTCCCCCAATGGCAGAGGTGTTTCCTGAGTGCAGAGGAGACAGGTCTTGCAGCAGAGCCAGCTGCTTACTGCCCACAGTCTCAGTGCTGTCTCCTCTCTCTTGTGCTCCACGTTGCAACGGTTCCTCATGAAATCTCCACCCATTGCACCCTCTGTGTCCTCACTCAGCATAGGGCAAGAACTGGAGAAGAGCAGTTCTGACTCATGTTGGGCCAAAAATGGGACAAGATGTGACCCCCACAGCCCAGGTAAATAACACGTGGCTTCCTCCATTATGTTTAGAGGTGGGTTACTGCAGATTACCTCCAATTTATTGGATATTAAGATATACAATAACTGGATATCTAATTTATTGGATATTAGGAGGAACATCTTTACTGAAAGGGTTGTCAGGCATTGGAACAGGCTGCCCAGGGAGGGGGTTGAGTCACCAGCCCTGGAGGGGTTTAAGAGACGGGTAGATATTGTGTTGAAGGACATGGGTTAATGGTGTTCCTAGGGCTGGGAAAAAAGTTGGACTTAATGATCTTGAAGGTCTCTTCCAGCCAAAACTGTTCTATGAGTTTATGATTCTATCACTCCATGTCAGCATGTATCGACATTGCTTTAGAAATCTACTGATTTTTGAGGACTGGTCACATCACAAAATCATTTCTATAACAAGGGAGGAAGGGGTTGTCGATGCTGCACCCTGGTAGAGAGAAATCTAGGATTACTTGAGAATGGAGGCAGCATATTAGCTAGTTTTTATTGGGTTTTTCCCTTCAGTACATGAGTTTCTCAGAATACATCCTCCTGTCACAACACCAGGTCTTGGGGTGGGATGCTGTTGGCAGTCACACCATCTTCCTCCTGAGCTTGCCTGGTTCATCTTCTCCCCATGCTCCTCACCATCTCCAGGGGAGGTGTAGGCAACATAGTGCATGATGGGCACGGCCTCACAGGACCACCTGTTGCTGCTTTTCTCTGACGCTCAGCCCACCCAGATCTCTGTAGACCTAGCCCCTAACCAGTGCTCAAATAAATGCAACCTGGGCCAAACCAAACACCCAAGCTTAAAACGTGATCTACAAGCCTGAGCTTGCAGGAGTGCAGCAAACCAAAACAGGAAAGGGATCTAATTTAATGGACAAAGTCATTCATTAAGCCTTGAAACCCCTTAAAAAAAAAAAAGTCGAATGAACCCAGGGCAATGGGAAGGTTTCCCTTCACCCTGAAGGGGTAACTCAGAACCGTTGGGTTATAAAGATGGACCCTCATGGTGCGGGTAGTCTGCTGTGTCTAGGGTGAACATTTCCCTGAACCTTCACAAATTTTACTTTGTTGAAGCTTTGGTCCCACTGCTCCAACACTGTTACTATCTTCTCATGACACCTTCCCAAAAAAGCCCAAATATACAGTTAAAGAACAAATAGTGGCAGATTAGCCAGACAGAGAAGAAAATACCTGAGAAGCCTGTATTTAAGGGAGAAAAATCTGGGGCCCTCAACCAGGGAGGAGTAACAGTAGCTAAACCTCCACGTAAATACCAGTCAGCCTGTCTGGAGGAGCTAATGTTCCCTCCTGAGTCATGTTCGTCTGAAACACTGCAGAGGGGACAAGTTTGTACACAGAATGATCACATCATGGGTCGATTAATATGCAGGTGCTTGGATGAGATTAGGTGGAAGTTTGGGTAATGGGATGCTGGGCAGCCGACACACCTATTCTTGCCAGAGCAAGTAGAAATGTTCTTCACCAGTCCCTATTGCTTGTTTTTCAGCAAGGTGTGTTCACAGTAAAATTATTAGGATATTGCAGTGGACTTCTGTGGCCTCTGCTGGGTTTAGTTTCACTCAGCTTTAAACCTCCAAAGTTTTAGAGTCAGTCTCCGATCACATAGAGGTTAAGGACTGGTGAACAAGAAATGGTCTTACTTGTTTCTACTGAAAAAAAAAGAACACATTGCCCTAGGATGGATCTTGCTGGGCTGGTCCTCCTGCCCTCTTCACCGCCTCCCCTGCAGAAATTCAGAGCAAGCAAGACCTGGTGGCAAAGCCTATCTTTCAAGCAGTCTTTCAAGGTGAAGTGCATTTGCCCAAGCAGATGCATCTGCTGCCGTTTCCCACTGGCCTCCCACTGGGCAAGGCTTTTCCTTAGCTTCCCTCTCGTATCCACCAGCCCTGTATGTGTTTAGGGTACCTCATGATATCCCAGATAGAATTAGCAATCTGGCTTAAGGTAACTGAACCTTATCCTCAACTTCTTGTGATTGTGAGCAACACCAGAGAAGGCTTCGAATGAAAGATAAAAATGAAAGATAAAAATGAAAGATAGAACTGAAAGATAGAAAGTTAAAATGAACATGCCATCCCTAAATCCCATATTGGTATCTTCCAGCTTGACTGACTAGCTCTTTATCCTGCTCGGCAGGCACAGGGTGGAGTTGCTCTCAGTTCTCAGATTATTTGCGTTACCAACATGGCAAAGGAGTTTGGTCGCGGCATTAGGACCCCACGGAGGTCAGCTACACTGTGTAAACATGAAGAAGAAGGATAGACCCCATGCCAGATGCCTAAGAACAGGTTGTGAATAAGACTTAGCTGCTGGTCAACATCTCTAACAACCCCTCCTGTTAACCAGTGTCCATCACCACAGCCCCCTGGGCGACGTGTTTTGCCACCTCCATCCTTTTCATTCTCTTCATTTGTCACCAACTTTTTTCTCTGCTTTAATTGAGATTGGATCTCTTTTCCTTTCCTTCAGCTGGGGCTGGCAGAGCATAATGGAGACGGCCTCATTACCAGCTCCCTTCATTTGGCTTGACCATCTATTTGGGCTGGCTGATTCTTGCTTTAAACATTTGCTTTGGTCTTGTACAGTGTTGATGTGTTGACCACCAGACACCTTAGAAATACGCTAGATGGGGAAGATGTTACCATAATCAAGATGAAATTATGAGCCTTGAAAGTGAGAAGGCACAGACTGGAAGAAGAGGCTGACAGAGTCTGATGATCTTCAGAGTGGATTTTCAGGAGAAGGGGAAAAGATGTGAGATACGTCAAGAAAAGATGGCCTGGCAGATGCGTGTGTGTGAAGTACAAAAACATGAAGTGAAAGGCTATTAGTAGCAAAGGCATCTGGATAAAATTACAGCCTAACAGTGCACAAGAGAGAAAAAAAGCCTTTATTAGATCCACCAACAAGTCTCGCTCTGTTTTAAGGAAGAAGTACACAACTCAAGGTGTTATTTTTATTCTCAGAATGAGCTCGTTTCCCAAATGAAAGGACAAAAAGCGAAGTTTAAAAGAGAGGTGGAGAAAGTCTTTCTTTCTACTCAAGTCCTGTGGAAAAAATCCCCCTGATCCCAACTTTATGAAGCCCATAAAAAAACTTGGAAATCTATCCTGGCAGATGCCGGTGGGACTGGTGTTTGAGGCTTATACTTATTGGGTCTGAAAGACAGAGGGAGCGAGAGGGGTTGTGAGGCAGTTGGAAAAGTGCTCCACTTTGGAAGTGTTCTCTTCAGCCTATTACTTCGCTTAAAGGTCAGCAGGGTGGAGTCATGGGGAAGGGAAAAATACAGCAGCAAAGCTCATTGCCCGCTGGCTGAAGCCGTGAATCTCCTGGTGACATCTTGGACCGCTTGTCTCTGATGGAAGGGAGGGCTCCAGAAAGCATTTTTTGGAAGCAGCAAAAACAAGGGTTTCCCTTCTTCGGTTATTAAACAGAGATGCCTAAACCAGTAAAAGGGCTAAATTTGGGAGGAACTCAAGGCCAAATTTCCTCTGGCTGCCCTTAAAATCCAAGGCTGAAATATTAGAGGAGCTCACCCTCATTCTTTCCTTCTCCATTGCAGGCAACATACCTTTGTTCTCCATTGCAGAGATAAAATGCTCTGTTTTGGTACCTCATGGCGACATCAAGGTAGAGCTTCGTCCTTTATTCCCTGTCCATAGTAG
The DNA here is from genome assembly GCF_000703405.1 of Apaloderma vittatum. Classification (NCBI taxonomy): domain Eukaryota; kingdom Metazoa; phylum Chordata; class Aves; order Trogoniformes; family Trogonidae; genus Apaloderma; species Apaloderma vittatum. The sequence goes on along the minus strand of NW_009709810.1, from coordinate 12,818 downwards.
TGGGCACTGCTGTGTTTCTACCTAGAAATGTCTTTTACAGACAGAGGAACTAAACCAGAGAGAACTCAACAGTTGCAGAGGGTGCTCCTTAGACAGAAGAATGTGACCAAAATTCCCAAAGGCAAGACGTGTCTCCATGTCCCCTGAGCACTGGTTGCCAGGGAAAGCTGAAATGGAACTCAGAGGGTGGGTGATGGACAAGGTGACCTGAAACATTCAAAGGAAAATGTCCAACATGTAGAAGTCAGTGTCATTCTGGTTTTCTTCTATGATCGGATGTCAACCTCAACTGTAGGTGTGCTCCTCAAAGGCATTGTGCATTGAGAAATTCTCCTGCTTTTGGGAAAAGGGGGCAGAGAAAGGAACTGGGATGACTGGCAGGGAGTCTGTAACTGAGACAAATGTCAGTTTGAGTCTGGTGCCTAATTCCAAGCAATTCCCAGCTTCCTGCCTGTGTCTTACATCCAAGGAATAGAGTATAGGCACCTCCCCATTTGGTCCCCATGTGTTACCTGATCTAGTTGAGAGGCGTCCCTGCCCATGACAGGGAGGTTGGATTAAATGATCTCTAAGGTCCCTTCTAGCCTAGGACATCCTGTGATTCTAAGATTCTATGATTCTATGATTCATATCTACCTGGAGGGATTTCTTAGGACATTGTAACTCCCTGGTTATAGTTTTAGTTTAGTCTTAGCAGGTTTGGTGTTGTATGTGATATCCACCAGAGAAGTGATGGAGACAGGACTAAAACCCTCCATGCAGAGTTGAACGTGTTCACTCTGAAAGTCTTGAATCTCATTCTCTAGATATTTTTTTTTTCTCACTCTCTTTTACATAAAGAAGGCAGGCCCTTGCTCTTGGACATCACACTAGGTCTGTAGTTGTGTGTGTGATCGTATAAGGGTTAAGTACTTTCTTGAGAATAATTTCCAAGAAATAAGTGGACTCACTTTTTTCCTAATGACCACTTCTGTCATTCTTTCCCATTCTGGCATTCCCAAAGAGGAATATGGTCTGGTCCTGCCTCATCACTCCTAGAAGACCTGTTGACGAAAAGAAATTAATGAATTAGCCAATTATTTTTGACTGGTTTTATGGATAGCAAAACAGATTAGACTGAGGCACTTGGATAACTTCGTATCCCACCCAAAATTCTCCAGTTCAAAAAAAATTTCAAATGAGGTACTTAAAGAAATGTTGTACTTCATGAAAACCCACTCACTGAGAGAATTACATATGCCCTCATCCCTTTGTTGAGTATCAGAAAATATAGGCTGAGGTCTGTTAGAGTGCACACCAAAGGCTGTACAAACCCAGCACAGTAATGCAGGGTAGTTACCAGAGGGTCCCTGGTCCAGACAGCAGGAGCCACAGAGTCAGAGATGTCCTGGCCTTGGCCAGAAGGAAATTCCAGGGAAGAACCATCTAGCAGATGCAAACCCCTGCTCACCTCCACACCTTCTCAGAGAATCCTACGTTAATTTAGAGGTTTCAATCTTTATCCTCAAAATATCCCAAAACCTGAGCCAACAGGAATCTATCACCGCAGAACAGAAGCTGAAGCTGTCTCAGATGCAGCTCTCTGTTGTCAGAAGCTGTGTAGGTCTGAAACTGCAGAGGAAAGTCCACAAAGGACCGTTGCAAACGTGCTCCACATGCCAACCTTTTCTAACGTCAGCACTGATATAAACTGAACACAAACAAATAAACAAAAATCTCACTCTGATGTATAAATCTTTGCCCTCAAAAGGAGGAATAAGGCATAGGAAAGCCTCTTACACTTGAGATCCTCTTAGCAATACTTGCAGCCACCTCAGCAGTGCGGCTGAAGGTGAGGAGATGATCTTCTCAACCCAGAGGAACAAAGTCAAAAAGGGAAACTCTTGCCCTAAGTTGTCCCAGGAGGGAGCAGAATAGCTCTAAATGCAGTTATGCAGAGCCCAGCAGAACTCTAAAGGTCATCAGGGACTTTTCTCTAATGGAAGAAGCTGAAACAGACACTAGACTCACCTAACCTACACCTCTGGCAGTGCACAGCCTCTCAAGAGTCTGAGCCTCTGAAGAATCTCTATAAGGAGGGAGCTGAATGGGGCAGAGGTTTTAACTGCACATCTATTAGAAGGCTTTGTCAAGGGCACGCACGCTCTGGGATTTCAAGTCTACCAAATCTGGGAAAATTCTTTTCGTCGGTGCCAAAAGACACATATGCACGAGCGATCTTGAGCAGGGTGCTCCCTGCTAAATTTTGAGGGCCTGTTCAAAGTCAAAGGCACACTGCGGCTTTCCAAAGGGAAGAGGTTTCCAGAATTGTTTGCCATAGTAAAACAACATTATTTCTTTTCCCCCTCAGTTTTGTTCTCAGAAACCTGGCTGAAACATTTTGGCTGAAGTATCCAGGGAAAGCCAGCCTATGGCATACACACGGCATTTCATGGTGCTTTGCTTCATTTTTGACAGCACTGTAACCAGATGGTAACACAGGTTTAAAGTGAAAAGTTTCAGGCAATCACAAGTTTAGACGTTCCTACCTATTCTGCCTCTAATGGCAAAATGATAGTAAAACTGTAATGAGATCTGCCTTTTGTAGGTTGGGCTCTTTTCCAGCATGGAAACTCATACACACGGCATTTCATGGTGCTTTGCTTCATTTTTGACAGCACTGTAACCAGATGGTAACACAGGTTTAAAGTGAAAAGTTTCAGGCAATCACAAGTTTAGACGTTCCTACCTATTCTGCCTCTAATGGCAAAATGATAGTAAAACTGTAATGAGATCTGCCTTTTGTAGGTTGGGCTCTTTTCCAGCATGGAAACTCTGGGAGATGGCAGTCTGCTTGTGCACCCTCAATAAGTTTGCCTATGACACCAAGCTGTGTGGTGCCATGGACTCACCTGAGGGAAGAGATGTCATCCAGAGGGACCTTGATAGGCTTGAGAAATGGGCCAGTGCAAACTGCAGGAACTTCAACAAGTCAAAATGCAAGGCCCTGCACCTGGGTCAGGGCAATCCTAGGCACAAATACAAACTGGGCACAGAGGGTGTTTACAGGAGCCCTGAAGAGAGGGATTTAGGGGTGTTGATCAATGAGAAGCTCAACATGAGCCGGCAGGGCGCTCATGCAGCCCAGAAGGCAAACCCCATCCTGGGATGGAACA
>NW_009709810.1:8654-8933 GCF_000703405.1 Apaloderma vittatum | reverse complement strand
CTCCTGTTCTGCTGCACTATCTGTTTTTGGTGGAAAGAAATTTGCAGGACTTGCTGTCAGGGGGGATGGATTTCAAGACGAACAAGAAAGATTTGAAAGAACAGATGATGAAAGGTTTGAAAGAACAGACCCCTCCCTAGTACCAGTGGCAAAACATCTCTGTATGACACATTGATAGAGGAGATACAGACCTACAGAAACCATATAGTTCAGCTAGTCCAGTTAGAGCAGGTTGTCCAAGCTGTGAAACCCCTGTCGGGAAAGCCCTGTAGGTAATTC
>NW_009709810.1:0-8623 GCF_000703405.1 Apaloderma vittatum | reverse complement strand
TAGGGAAAGCCCTGTAGCTACTTCTGGGTCATTCTTATCTCTTTTTTTAATGATTTCCAAATCTGGCAGCCACAAAAAGAGTGTAGTCTGGATAAGTCTCTTGCATACAGACAGCACAGAACCTCAACAGTACTTGAGATAACTCTTGGACATTTAAAGTGATTTCTCTCATTCACACCACCATAGGTCCTCAAACTTTGAGAGTCTCAAACCCAAGCCAGTTCTAGGTAAAAGACAAACACGCTCCATGCTTTAGAGCTTTCCTGGAAATGGTTTACACTTAGACTGATTTTCAAAATGACAAGATCACAAAAGAAAGTTGGCAGCTGTGACAAAACACCCTGGCAAGATCTCCATCTAATAAGCAACTATGGTTTGAAAAAATAAAGCTGATGTTGGGTCACAAATGGAGTAGGATGGAAAACCACAAGAAAATTACTACAACCTCCTGCATAAATCTAGGGGTGGGCAGGCAGGGAGTAGCTGGCAGAAAAAGAAAAGAGTATCCAGGTGACTTGAAGCCCTTAAATAATCACAATCCTCATGGTATTGGGGAAGTATCTGCAACAGGGGCGAAGTGGATGTAAATTATTTCTCCACTTTTTAGAATACAGGACATAACATGAATAAAGTAGGGAGAATGTGTCAGGATGGTTGGGCAACCTAGAACTTAGTTTACGTTTTAATTCTTGTTAAGCTTTTAATTCTTGTTAAGTTTTAAATTCTTGCTAAGTTTTTAATTCTTGTTAAGCTTTTAATTCTTGTTAAGTTTTTAATTCTTGCTAAGTTTTTTTCATTCTTGTTAACTCACCCTAAAGAGCCGTGCCCAAACTCCAGCTGAAACCACTGAAAACCCCCTGTTTCATTCAAAAGTTTTTCTACTGGAGCAAATATCCTTCAGGATGTACATGGGGAAGGGAAGGAGCCTGCCTTTGCTCAGCTGCAGCTCCCAGGTATTTCTGTCATCAGGTATATGACATTTATACCATTACCTGATCTATACCATGAGGTAATTTGGGCCTGGCAGTGGTTACTGAGAGGATTAGATTTAGACCACCTGGGCTTTCCTGAGTCTGTAAGGTAGGCTGTTTTCCCCTGTAGTGACCCTCTTCTCCAGGTAAGCTGTAGTTGGATTTAATTCTATTGTGTGTTTTTCTAGTTCTTCAGTATAACTTCTGTTTTCTCCTTTTAGAAATTTCAGCGTAATTAGTGAGGACTAAGTGTTGCTATATACTAGTTAATTGCAGTTACTGCATTTTAGGTTCCTTTTTTTCTTTTTGTCCTTCCTTTTATTCTCTCTTCTGGGTGAGGGTGTGAAGGTGGTTGTTTTTCTATTTTGAAGGCTTTTTTTTTTTTTACTTCTAAATTTTTTAGCTGGAACAGCTTAGTTATTTGTGAGGAAAAAGTCTGGGAGGGGAATGTTTGCTTTGAATTCTGAAATCCAATGTGTAGTGTGTTTGGGTTTTTTTTGTGTTTGTTTTTTTTTTTTTAATCTGTACGCTGCATTATCTTGAAATTTAGGCAGTAAGTCATGTTGGGTCTTTGTCTTTCAAAAGTATTATTCTCCAGAAAACCAGTTTGCCTTAGTTAACTAAGAAGCCCTCTGAACATATGGCTTGATATGGTTGTGAAGCAGGTTTGTTGCCATCTTGTGCTGGTTGTTGTTTTGATCACAAGGAAGAGTTTTTATCTGGAAAAACTTTCCCTGCCAAGGTTGCTCAGTGTCGTCCTTTCATGGCATCAGTAACTCTTCAGACGTCCCTTGGGTAAGTATCTCTCCTCCATCTCTTCTTGGTCCAAAGAAAAGAGACACCCACTAGTGTTGGCAGCTCTTTGGGGCAAAGTAACCAAAACATGTACAAGAACAACTTCAGAGTGGAAGGTTCTGTAGATTTGTGTTCTCTAGGGCTCAGGAACAGTTTGATGTCTCCCCTGGTGACTTGCATAAAGAAATACAGACTTTATGTATCAGATATTCAGGTGGCACTGGCTAGGGCTGGAGAGGAAAGGGCCTGTTAGCAGCTGGAAGGGAATCCAAAGCTAACACCCCAAGCTGGAGAAATTGCCCAGAAAAATAAGTTGTGAGTCCATGGGCACAAACACAAGTCCCGTGTTTAGGTGAGGTTAAGCAGCCTGAAAAGGATGGAGGGAGGCTGGCGAGGGACAGCCTGAGGAGGAAGGAGCTGGGGTTTACAATGAGTCACATTGTGAGTGTGAGTCAGCGATGTTCTGCTGTCGTACTACCTGGGGATGTACAAACAAATTAGTGCTCTATAAGACATATGAAGCAGTTTTTCCGCTCCGGTGGTGAAAGACGTGTTAGCTGGCACGTGGTGTCTTGAGGGGTCAGTGTCCTTTCAAAAAGAGGTGGAAAGTGAAGCAAAAGAAAAGCAGTTCAGGTGATAAAGCATGGTCTGTGATGACCAAGGAGAAGCAGGAGTAGTTTAGTCTGGGAAAGAGAAAGGCAAATTGAATTTTGGCATTTCCTATTGTTTGAGTGGTTGACTCTGCAATCTTGCCAATCTCCTTTTAGCATAGCTTTTGTTCCATTTCTGACGCCAGTGTTTCTCCAGTTTAACAAAGTGACTCCAAGAAATACAGAGACTCTTGTCCTGTGACATCGCGTTGGCATTCCTATATCTCATCAGGGTTGGAGCACAGACCTGCTGTTGGAGTTGTGAAAATATGCCTGGCAAGGTCTCCGAGAGGTCACTTGGCACAGCCTCCTTTCTGAAGGCAGGATCATCTGCGTGTAAGAAGCCTCACAGGTGTTTGGATAATCTATTTTTAAAAACCACTAGGACTTGGAGTTCAGTCCCTACAGTGACATTCATATGTTAGTACACTCTTTTCACCAGCCAGCTGTTTTTGTTGGTTTCCCCCCCCTCCCCGTAGAATCAACAACCCCAGTCTTTAAAATATCTTAAAAACTTTGGGCTTTCAGACCTCATCTTAACACAAGGGATTGTAGATGTGGTGCTCAGGGACATAGTTTAATGGTGGGACTTGGCAGCACTGGGTTAACAGTTGGATTCAATGATCTTAAAGGTCTTTTCCAACCCAAATGATTCTATGATTAATTTTTTTGCCTATATGCAAGTTAGTAGCTGTGCTTGCAATGCTGTTTGTCCTATTGACAGCCTTCAAGTGCTACTCTCAGAATACACAAGTCTCAAATCCTGTGTGATACCTGACAACCTCGTGTACCCTCAAATGGTACAAGCTGCCTCTGTGCAGGAACCTGAATAATGTCCTAAAAGAGCCATTACGGTCATACTGCTCACTTGTTGCTGGGATTCAGGGGGAGAAAAGTGCATGATTTAATGACACAGGAGTGCATCGAATTGCATACACACAAGTGGGCTGGCCTGCAATTGCTCAAGCATAAAGCATCTTCTGGATGGAGCAAAATATCTGCCTTGGCGGAGCGTCATAACTCTGTCTCCATATTCCTCAGCAATGCAATTTCCTTTTCTCTCCTGCACTGTCAAAGTAACTCTCAAATGTTTTGTCGAAGAGACAGAAGCTGATGTTGAAATGTGGATTTCCACACCACTGATGAGCCCTAAATGTGCGTGAAGCCAAGCCTGCCAGGAGCAGCACTTGAAGTGGGAGGGAGGAAGCCCTAATTGCACTTCTCCAAACATGACATTTCTGATGGCTCTTCTCATGAAGCTGGCTGCGGGACAAAGAGATGTTGACAGCAAGCTGTAAGTTGTCACTTCAGCTCCCAACTAAGAGTGCTTCCTTGGAACTAGAGGGATTTTTACTCCCTTCAGTTCTGCCAAGGCATTTAACACTGTGTTTGGACAATCTTCTGCCAGAGGTGGGCTAGAAAGATCTGGTCATGCCTGGGAACAGGTAGTATTTGTTTCACGTTTTACTTGATTCTGTGTATCATGGCTAGGCTTCACAAATGAAGATATGGGAAGGGCTCTACCCACACTTGCTACAAGCGCTCTGACGGCTAAAAAGGCCGGTGTGGGATAGGCAAGTCCAGTTGCAAAAGGCACAGTGGAAAGTCTCCTTAGGCGGTTTTGGCGAGGCAACGTTCTTTCTGCGTTGTCTTTTCTCCTCGAGACTAATTCTCAAAGGAGGCAGCAGCGGTATGGATGGTGTGTCTCCACGTCTCTGGATTGGAGGCCAGAGTGGGCCACTGATGGTAGTCAATTTGGCCAGAACTGAGGTGTTGTTTCAGAGAGTCCTTGTATCTCCTCTTTGGGGCTCCTCTGTTGCGGCAGCCGGGGGCGAGTTCACCACAGAGCACAACCTTAGGGAGGCGGTGATCCTCCATCCTGGAGACGTGCCCTGCCCAGCGCAGCTGCATCTTCAGCAGCATGGCCTCAATACTGGTGACCCCTGCCCGTTCAAGGACAGTGATATCAGCCACGTCGTCAGTCCAGTGGATGTTTAGGGTTGTACAGAGGCAGCGCTGATGGAAGCGTTCAAGATGCCGCGGGCAGTGGTGGTAGATAACCCGTGATTCAGACCCATATTAAAAAGTAGACAGTACAATGGCTCTGTGGACACTAATCTTTGTACTTTTCTTCAGGTGTTTATTGCACCAGACTCTTTTATGGAGTTTTCCAAAAGCTCTGTATGCCTTTGCTAACCTGTTGTCTATCTCTTTGTCAATCTTACCATCTGAGGAAATGATACTCCCAGCAGTTGGATTGCTGGACTGACTTAAGCTCTGATTTGCCTGTGGTGATGTGGGGATGATGGGAGACTCCCTGAGGTGCAGGTTGGTAAAGAACTTCTGTCTTCTTCAAGCTGACTTCCAGCCCAAAAAGCTCAGCAGCCTCTGCAAAGCAGGATGTTAAGCGCTGCAGAGCTGCTTCTGTGTGAGCAATGAGGGCGGCATCGTCAGCAAAAAGCAGCTTGTGGACAAGGTGTTTTAGGGTCTTCGTGTGGGCCTTCGGTCGCCTGAGGTTGAATAGGTTGCCATCGGTACCATAACGGATGTAAATGCCGTTATCTTCATCGAGATCTGTCCTGGCCCTTTGGAGCATCCTGAAGAAGATTGTGAATAGAGCTGGTGCGAGAACGCAACCTTGTTTCCCACCATTGGTTATTGAGAAGGGGTCAGAGAGTGCATCACCGTATCTGACTTGGCTGCCCTGATCCTTTGTAACAGGATAATCATTCTGAGGAACTTGGGAGGACATCCTAATCGTTCCAAGATCTACCACAGGCCTATTCTGCTCACAGTGTCAAAAGCTTTGGTGAGGTCATCAAAAGTTACATCGAGTCCTTTGTTCTGTTCCCTGCACTTCCCCTGCAGTTATCTGAGAACAAATACCATGTCTCTGGTACTGCTGTTGGCTCTGAAACCACAGTGGCTTTCAGGTAGAAGTTCTTCTGAGATAGCTGCTACTAGTCTGTTCAAAAGTATTCTTGCAAGGATTTTACCAGCAATAGAGAGCAAAGTAATACCTTGGTAATTTGAACAGTCTGATTTTTCTCCTTTCTTCTTGTACAGGGTAAGGATGACTGCATCACAGAGACCTGGTGCTAGTTCGTCTTTTTCCCAGCAAAGCACAATGAGCTCGTGAAATTTAGCATGGAGTGCTTGGCCTCTGTGCTTCCAGACTTCAGGTGGGATTCCATCAATCCCAGCTGCCTTGCCGGTTTTGACCTGTGTGGCCTTGAGAGTCTCTCCCAAAGTAGGGGCTATATCCAATTTGTTTTTCACTGCTTGTTGTGTAGTGTGCCAAATTGCTGAGCCTTGAACTACACGGTTGACACTGAAGAGAGCCTGGAAATGTTCAGACCATCGATTCAGGATGGAGGCTTTATCTGTGAGAAGCATTTGGCCATCTGCACTTAGCAGATGGCTTTGAGCATGGTGTGTGGTTCCGTACACTGCTTTCAGAGCCTCATAGAGTCCTCTGTGGTCACCTGAATCAGCACATAGTTGAGTCTTTTCTGCTCGGTTGATCCACCACTTGGTCTGGATGTCTCGAAGTTTCTGTTGGAGCTTACTGCTTGCAAGACAAAAGGCTGCTTTTCTTACATGGCAAGGTGGCTGAGCGAGGTGTGCTTGGTGAGCAGTTCTCTTCCTTGTCAACAATTCCTGGATCTTATATTTGTTTTCATCAAACCAGTCTTTGTTTTTCTTGGGGGAGAACTCTAAAGATTCTACAGAAGCCTGGAGGATGTTATTTTTAATATGTTGCCAAAGCGCTTCAGGAGAGGGATCTATGAGATGGTCAAGTCTAGTTTGAAGGTTTACCTGGAAGCTGTCTCTCACTGTAGCTGTTTGAAGATTTGGAGCCTCCTCCTTGGAATGCCACCCCTCTTAGGTTTGGGCTTAAAGTAGTGGTTAAGTTTGCATTGCACAAGGCGGTAGTCTGTTTGACATTCTGCACTAGGCATCACTCGGGTACAATGGACATCGCGAGTATTGCTCTGGCGCACTAAGATGTAGTCAATGAGGTGCCAGTGCTTGGATCGAGGATGCATCCAAGTTGTCTTCAAGCTGTCTTTCTGCTGAAAGATAGTGTTGGTGGCAGTGAACTGCTGCTCTGCACAAAACTCTAGCAAGAAGCGACCATCATCATTGCAGTTTCCAACACCATGGTTGCCTAGTACTCCTTTCCAGGCTTCAGAGTTCTTTCCTACTCTGGCGTTGAAGTCACCAAGGATTATGATCTTATCATCTGCAGGAACTTTTTGGGTGAGGTGGTGCAGGTCAATTTAGAACTTGTCCTTTTCCGCGGGGTCAGCTTGGAGAGTTGGGGGCATATATGCTGAAAAGAACAACATGTTGCTTGTTGTGTAGTGGGAGGCGTAGGGAGACAATGTGATTGGAATGATCTGTTGGCAGATTTTCAAGTATTTTCAACTATTCTATGTATATAATGAAGTCAACCCTACTTGCCTCTCCCCATTTCTTGTCTTCCCCTTTTTGTCTTCCTCAATACCAATGCCTCTGCTTTTCCAGGCTCTATTCTCTGCGTTTTTGCTCACAAATGACTTGAATACACTTCAGGTCAGGATCTAAGAGCCTTTTCCTGCCAACGGCTGGAGTCTTTGGTGTGGATGCAGATCAGCCTGCCAAAAGATGGTTCTACTGCACAGATAATACCCTCTTAAAGACCTGTGCAATGAAGAAGAATAAAAAGAAGCATCAAAATCAGAGCCAGTGGTATCCAGTGCAGTGAGGAGAACTTTGGGGTTAAGTGTTTTTCTCTGAGTGTAAGTCACTGCATTTCCTCTCTTTCTTGTGTGAAGAAAATCACGGCAATTTGGATGGAATTATTTCAAAGCCTCTGCGTTAGGTCTTGCTGACCGCTAGCTCAGCTTTCTCCAGGACAGTGACACTATAGGGAGTACCTGGACACTTCCCCAAAGCTACATGAGTGTGAGTTTGCAAGGAACATTTCTTGCATCTGTTGAAGTCAGGATGTTTCCATCTTGGGTTCATAAGTCTTCAAGTGAATTCTTTCTTCTGAGGTTGTCACTGTGCGTAGAAAGTATCTGAATTCTTTCTCCACTGGTCTCATTCCAGGTTGACTCATCTGACCCAAGCCAGATGGTATTTGTCCTTCCAAGATGTGTTAGCTTAACAAAGATCTTCACTTTTCCAGGTACATGTGGAAAGGAAGCTTTATTTTTTTCCTTAGAAAAAGAAAGAAATGCACAGTTTTTTCTTACCAAGCCCCTGATGCTTTCATTGAAAAGCAAAAAATGTGAATATGTATCATCGGTATTATTATAAGATGATCTTTGACCAATCCTGTTCCCTGTTTATTTTCCCACATGAGCTGCTAGTGAGCTTCTTCCAGAGTAATTCTGGTCTGTCTTTCTGAAGATTAAGGTGTATCACAGCGTGGTTAGACAAGAAAAAAGACAGTGATCTTGTCTAGCAGAGTGGTTGGAGGGGGTCAGAGCACACAGAATGTTAGCCAAGTGGAAAAAAATTTCCTAAATTTTAAGGTTCTCCACTGTGATACAAACCAGAGATGCAATGCATCGGAGTCCATCTCAGCTTGTTGAATGACGATAATGTGTCATGAATGTCATTTATTATCAAACTGGCTGAATGATAGCATTTTATCACATTGGTTCACTTAAAATTCCTTTACAGCCCAGAAGCTCTAAGTCCTTCTAGCCTGATTCATGTTACCTGCTTCCAAGCCTTTTTTAGGCTCAGCTATTTCAATTGGTGAAGGTATAAATGTCTCTTAATAATCTGAAAAAGAGTTTGGAGTGACTTACGCAGTTGTGGACATCTATGCTGCAATGTCTAAGCCTTCTGAAACTATTCCCAACTATATTGTTTATTTAGGCTGGAGAACCATTAGGTGGTGAGGTTATCTATTCCAATGGCTAAAAAATGTACGGTCTGTTTAAAAAACAATTTGACTTTCAAATATTTATACTTTCACCTTGTGGGAAGGGGAGAAGAGGTGGAACACCAAGCTACACATTTACATCAGACTTAAAACCATGAAAAGGTGAGATTAGGTATAGTTGTGGGGCAATGCATATAGTGAACATCTGAAAACGGAGTTGGGTGGTGCTAAGCAACAGATCCTGCTGATGGAAATGAGAGAATTTCAACACCTTTTTGTTTTATTCTCATTATGTGTGTCAATGCCTAAAAAAAAAAAAAAAA
>NW_009709809.1:3254-7873 GCF_000703405.1 Apaloderma vittatum | reverse complement strand
ATTCTCCCCCTTTACTCTGCTCTTGTGAGACCCCACCTCGAACACTGTGTCCAATTCTGGTGCCCCCACTATAAGAGGGACGTAGATCTGTTGGAGCATGTTCAGAGGAGGCCACAGGGATGATCCAGGGGCTGGAGCACCTCTGCTATGAGGACAGGCTGCGGGAGCTGGGATTGTTCAGTCTTGAAAAGAGACTTCAGGGGGACCTAATAGCTGCCTTCCAATACCTGAAGGGAACCTACAGGAAGGCTGGGGAGGAACTTTTTACAAGAGTGTCCACTGATAGGACAAGGGAAAATGGGTTTAAGTTGAAAGAGAATAGATTTAGATTAGATCTTAGGAAGAAATTCTTCAGTACGAAGGTGGCAAGACTTTGGAATAAATTGCCCAGAGATGTTGTGGCTGTCCCCTCCCTGGAGGTGTTCAGGGCCAAGTTGGATGGAGCCTTGAGTAGCCTGATCTAGTTGAGAGGCGTCCCTGCCCAAGACAGGGAGGTTGGATTAGATGATCCTTAAGGTCCCTTCCAGCCTAGGCCATTCTATGATTCCGTGATTCTACAATTTTATCTCAGGACAAGTGCAGGCACCATGGAAAGTGTCTCCACTAGGCTCTTGGTTAGAAAACCCTGTGTGAAGGGCTGGCTCAGCCTGGCAGCCACTTGCACTTGCCGTGCCCTGCCCATGTGGATAGAGGATGAAGAACTATCCCTAAAGAATAGCCAAGAGCACATTGAAAGCTTATGGGTGGGGATTAGGGACTAAGGCAACAAGGGGAACCTCGTGGCTGGTGTATACTACAGGCCACCTGATCAAGAGGAGTCTACTGATGAAGCCTTCTTACTCCAGCTACAGGAGGCACCACGCTCACAGGCTCTCAGCCTGCTGTGGGATTTCAACGACCCAGACATCTGCTGGAAAAGTAATACGGTGAGCTGCAGGCAATGCTGGAAACTCCTAGAGTGCCTCGATGATAACATCTTAAGCCACAAAATAGACATACCTACCCCAAGAGGATGCGATACTGGACCTGATGGTCACCATTGCAGGTGAGCTCATTAGGGATGTCAAGATAGGAGGCAGCCTGGGCTGCAGTGACATGCACTGATAAAGTTCATGGTCCTAAGGGACATGAGTCAGATGAGGAACGTAGTCAGGACCCAGAATTTTAGGAAAGCAGACTTGCAGCTCTTCAGAGAGTTAGTCAATAGGACCTCCTGGGAAGCAGTTCTCAGGGACAAGGGAGTAGAACAGAGGTGGCAGATTTTAAGGATGCTTTCCATAGAGCACAAGAGCTCTCGATCACCAGGTGTAAGAAGTCAGGTAAGAAAGGGAAGAGACCAGCATGGCTGAATCAAGACTTGGACAAACTAAAGGGCAAGAAGGAACTGCAGAGGTAGTGGAAGCAGAGACAGGTATCCTGGGAAGAGTACAGGGATGCTGCCTGAATGTGTAGGAATGGTGTCAGGAAGGCATGGCTGGAGCTAAATCTGGCAAGATCTGCAAAGAGCAGTAAGAACAGCTTCTACAGGTATATGAACCAGAAAAGGAAGGTTAAAGAAAGTGTACCCCCATTGATGAGCATGGATGGCAAGCTAATAAGAGCAGATGGGGAGAAGACTGAGGTTTTCAATACCTTTTTTGCCCCAATCCTCACTGGCAACCTCCCTCCTCACAGCTCCCAAGATGAAGGACCACAGGATGGGGACCAAGTGGCCAAAATCACTCCCACTACAAAAGAAGGTCAAGTTGGTTACCAGCTGAGGAACCTGAGTATATATCTCACAGTCCTGAGGGAACTGGCTGATGTAGTTGCCAAGCCACTCTCCATGATACTTGAAAAATCGTGGCAGTCAGGTGAAGTCTCTGGTGACTGGCAGAAGGGAAATATTACACCCATCTTTAAAAAGGGTAGAAAGGAAAACTCTGAGGAAAGGAAAACCAACCGATCAGCCTCACCAGTGCGCCTGGGAAGATCAGTGAACAGATGCTCCTGTAGGCTCTGCTACGGAAAATGGAGGACAAGGAGGTGATTCAATACAGCCAACATGGCTTCACTAAGGGCAAGTCTTGCCTCACCAGCTTAGTGCCTTTCTACACTGGAGTGACTGCATCAGTGGACAAGGGAAGAGCAATGGATGTCATCTATATGGACTTCTGCAAGGTGTTTGACACAGTCCTCCACAACATCCTCCTCTATAAATTGGAGAAATAGGGATTTGATGGGTGGACTGTTCAGTGCATAAGGAATTGTTGGATGGTCGCACCCAGAGGGTTGTGGTCAATGGCTCGATGTCCAGATGGAGACAGGTGACAAGTGGTTTCCCCCAGGGGTCTGTGCTGGGACCAGTGCTCTGTAATATCTTCATCGATGACACAGACAGTGTGATCAAGTGCACCCTCAGCAAGTTTGCAGATGACACTAAGCTGAGTGCTGCAGTCGACACTCCAGAGCGACAGGATGTCCTCCAGAGGGACCTGGATGAGCTGGAGAAGTTGGCCCATGTGAACCTCAATGAAGTTCAACAAGGCCAAGTGTAAGGCCCTGCACCTGGGTTGGGACAATCCTCATTATCAGTACAGGCTGGAGGATGATGTGCTAGAAAGCAGCCCCATGGAGAAGGACTTGGGGGTATTGGTGGAGGAAAAGCTGCACATGAGCCACCAACATGTGCTTGCAGCGCAGAAGGCCAGTCACATCCTGGGCTACATCAAAAGCAGCGTGGCCAACAGGTCGAGAGAGGTGATTCTGCTCCTCTGCTCTGGTGAGATCTCTGTGTCCAGCTGTGGAGCCCTCAACACAAGGACATGGACTTGTTAGAGTGGGTCTGAAGGAGGGCCACAAACATGATCAGGAGCACCTCTGCTATGAGGACAGGCTGAGAGAGTTGGGATTGTTCAGGCTGGAGAATAGAAGGCTCTGAGGAGACCTTATAGCAACTTTTTGGTACCTGAAAAGGGCTACAGGAAAGCTGGGGAGGGACCGTTCACAAGGGTGCGTAGCGACAGGACAAGGGGCAATGGTTTTAAACTAGAGCAGGGTAGGTTTAGGCTAGATACCAAGAACAAGTTCTTTACTATGAGGGTGGTGAAACACTGGAACAGGTTGCCCAGAGAGATTGTAGATGCCCCATCCCTGGGGCATCAAGGTCAGGCTTGATGGAGCTCTGAGCAACCTGATCTAGTTAAAGATGTTCCTGCTCACTGCAGGGGGATTGGACTAGATGACCTTTAAAGGTCCCTTCCAGCCCAACACATTCTGTGATTCTGTGTCATCGTGTCACCATCACCCTTTGTGCCTGGTGGGACTGAGCCTTGGAGAAATGCAAGTGGGAGCCTTGGAGCCTCCCACTTGCAAGCAGCATATTGGGGACTTAAATTTAGGACTCAAAAGTTGGGTTTTGTACTTTTCTGCTGCAAATAGGCGGTGATAACCCCTGCTAATTCTTCCTCTGATTTAGCAAAGGAGATCCTAGGAAAGCTTGGGTTTTTTGCACTGTGCACACAGTTACTCAGTGTCTCCCTGGGTAGCGTGACACTGTTTGTCCCATCTTGGGAGCACGGGAGCTGCGGGCTGGCAGGAGGCACAGGCGTGTGCAGGGCAGCGGGCGGGCTGGGAGTCACGTTACCAGAGTACACAGCACACCCAGCAACACGCGTTGGCAGCTCTGCCCCACATCCCGGGGCACTCAGCCGGTGTGGGAGCCCAATCCGCATCCAAAAATATGGTAAGTGGCCTTTCAGCAAAGAGCATTTTTAAAAAATGAGGTATCTGAAAGGTGGCAGATGGGTGTAGCAGAATGGAAATTGTTACATGGGACAGCAGCAAATCCCTAGCTAGAGACTAAGGACAATATAGGTCTGTTTCACAGATTTAAAACTATGTATTTGAACTATATTTGTTTAGTTATCATTTAGGACACAGCTAGGAAAGTGAGCAAACACAAGTTCTAGAAGTGATCTAGGTTTCGGTCAGAGCAGGGCAGACTCTGATATTAAAGCATATCCATTTTTTTCTGTGTATTTTTTCAAAACAGCATAATTCTGTTTCACTAAAACGGGTACACTCTGGAGGGATTTACGCATTCATTCAGAATGGGTTATTGAAAAGATTTCCAATATTAACATTTTTTGCCTTACCAAAAGCAGATGGTGAACAAAATTGGCAGCTTTTTTTTAAAGAATTTTTTTTGCAGAATTTGGCAAAACAGTAGATAGCAGTTCTGGAAGGGGAAGGAAAAGGAAGGGGTTTTGTTTGCTGCCACACAAGATAAGCTCTGACTCGCTCCCCAAAACCCGCAGTGCATGCAGGCTGGCAGGGGCTGCAGTGGAACTGGAGGATGGCTGCAGAGACAGCCCTAACACACACCTTTTGCCTTCCAGCCCTTTTCTGCAGGCTTTTACCACCCACTGCACCAGCTTGCACCCGGGGCTGCAGGGATGCTGGGGGCATTCCCAGGGCTCACCATCCCGGTGGACATCCACCCCTTCCACTTCCAGCGCCGCCACATCGGCATTGACTGGCATCGCCTCAGTGCCATCGACGTGGAGCGGGTGGCCCGGGAGGTGGATGTTGCTGCGCTCCAGGAGCACATCACCAGCATCGCCTTCTGCAACCTGGAT
>NW_009709809.1:0-3166 GCF_000703405.1 Apaloderma vittatum | reverse complement strand
GCCTGGGGGCCAGCCTGGCCATGCATGCCCTGTGCCTGGAAGCTGCCCACACCAAGCTGGCTGACATCCAGCAGCAGGCAGCAGAGCAGGCGGCACAGCTCCAGGGGGCAAAGAAGGAGAGCAGGAGGTGGAAGAAGTTGATTGCCATGCAGCAGCTCCTGCAAGCTGGCCCCAATGCCTACTGCAAGGTAGGAAAAGTGTAAGGGGTGTAAAGTGTATCCCTGTGCAGGATGCTCTTTGCTGCACTACGGCTTTGTAGCCCGCTTTGGTTACACCTTGGCCCCAGAAAGGTACAGGACAGTTCTGCTGCTTTCCCTAGTGCTGGTTCATCATCTTCGTAGAGACTGCAAAGTCCTTCCCAGCCCAGAGGGAAGCTCCTTTTTACTGGATGTGCAAACTAGAGGTTGTCAGAGCTGCAAGGAGTGTGGGAGAGGGGGCTGTAGAGGGCTTTTGAGAGAGATCTCATGAGATCCCTGTGTTCTGGGGCCAATCTTGTGCCAGAGGGACTTTAAGCATCCTCTGGACCAGTGGAAGATTTCAGGTTCCTCCTGGATTTGGTAGTGATTTTGCTTTTCCCCTCCCACTGAGCTTTGCAGGAAGCTTGCTGGCTGTGCCTTTGTTGTCTGCATCTTCCCCATCACCAGATCAACCCACCCACTCCTGGAGAGTAAAAGCCACCCAAACCAGGTGATTTAGATTCACAGAGCCCAGTCATCTGTGCAAGCACAAGACCCCATTACAACCAGGACCTCACTGGTGCTTCGGTCGCCTTATTGCACTGCCCTGTTGGAGAGAGCTGTGGTTTTTTCACTGAGCAGTATCCCTGCACCATCTTGGCTTCTACCTTCTTTTGTTTCAGACACAAGAAACTCCCATTACCCTCCATATACATGCTTCCAATACAACAGCCATGTCTCTTGAGGTCTTCAGTTTTGCTCTAAAGCAACAAAGCTTTGTCTGTTAGGCAGGGGACATGGGGAGTGCCTTTTTCTGCAGACCTCAGCCCCTCCACTGACTTTTGCCCGTTCTCCAGTGCCACCTCTGTGATAAAGCCTTCATGAACGACTCCTTCCTGCAAGCCCATGTGCAGCGCCGTCACGCAGAGGCCACCAAGGCAGGTGAGCACTGGGACAATTTGTCACTTCACTTGCCCAGACGGGATTTTCTCCATTGGATGTAGATGCTGGAAACCAGAGTGGCCACACGAGATTAAATACAACTCCTTATAATTTGTTCTGTCTTTCTGTGAGTATTGACCAAGTGTTTTCTGCCTTTCCCTCAAGCACAGGTAGGACGTGCAGTCAAACATGAGACTGCATGTACATTTACAGCTCATGTCTGTGCCTCAGTTCCCTAAGGATCTTCTCCACTCAGAGATTCCACACGATTGTGGGGACAGAGCTCTGTTGGGCAGTTTGGAGAAGTGATTTACTAGAGTCAGAGAGGGGTTCACCTTCCCCATGACCCTTTATTTTGACAAAGAATTGCTGCTCCTTTGAAAAATACATTCAGGTGTAACATGCTTTGTGAGAGCTGCAGAGCTTTGTCACAGCTTCACCTGCAGCCGGCATTTGAACCTGGCAGATAAAAAAGCGGCTTTTGCTGTTGCTGGCAGGCTGAAATCCCAGCCCAGGGCTGATGCAATGCAACAAGGCTGAACTTTGCTGCAGAGGCATTAGTGCTGCCTGAAATATCCAAACGGGGCTTTCACTGCTGGATAGAGCAAGCCCAGTGCAAAGCCATGCTGCTCCATGAGCCTCTAATCTCTCCAAGTTTACAAAAATCAAAATAAGTAAAAAATAATCAGAGGCCACATGGCCACATTTGTCATGGTTTTTTCTGCAGCTCAGCTACTTGCTTCTCCACCCTAAAACCCTACAGCAGTTTTGCTTGATAGTTTAGTAGGATTCCCCACCCCACCAAAAGCAAAATCCCAGGAGGACCTGGCAGATTGCACGCTTGCTCACAGCACCTCCGCTTCCCTGGGCTTTGCAGAAAGGCAGAAGATGAAGCAGGAGGATGAGGTGGAGGAGCTGAAGGCAAAACTGCAGGAAATGCAGCAGCAGCTGGAAGCAGAAAGAGAAGCACAGAGGGAAGCACAGAAGCTGCACACGGAGCAGGTATGGGGTGAGGGCGTTGCTACCAGTTTGGGAAAAATAGGGAGGGGAAGAGAGGTGATGAAATGCAGGGTGGTTTTAAAGCACAGGTGAAAAAGGTGCAGAAAATTATTTTATAGTGGGGCTCATGTTTATTTCCTTGGAAAATTTGCCCCAAAAAATTCCTAGAGGAAATGTCACATGAAGATGTAAGTGTGCCTGCCTGGGAGGCTGTGCTGCCTCTCCATGGGGTGCAGGCAGGCTCTGAGCAGTGATGGGTGTGATGAGAGTGCGACGGTCATCCCCCTGGCACTGAGGCAGAAGCCCAGCCCGTGGTGCTCCTGCTCTGCAGCCAAGATGTCTTCTGCCATGATTTTTTCACTCCCTTTAGGAGGCAGAGAGAGCACGCCAGCAAGAAGAGGAGAGCAGGAGAGATTTGGAAAGGTGGAAAGAGGAGGAGAGGATGAAGCTGCATGAAGAGATAGATGGCCTGAGGCAGCTCTTCCTTGCAACATTCAAGGATGTGGCCAGCAGGAGCAGTGCCATGGAGAGGGTGAGCAAGCATCCTGCATGCTTCTCAAGGCAGGCAAGGAGATACCCAAGCCAGTTGTTTCTCCTGGTCCAGGTAGCGTCACAGCCCATAGAGGCCTCATTTCTTTGCTTTTAGGGCATGCAAGCACTTTGGGGTTGGAAGGAGTGGCTGGCCAAGGTTGGACTCCCCAGGAGGAAAGCAGAGCCTCCTGTGGGGGACACAGAATCACAGAACTGCTGAGGCTGGAAAAGACCTCTGAGAACAGCCTATGACCCAACACCATTGCAACAGCTAGACCATGGCACTAAGTGCCACATCCAGCCTCTCCTTAAACACCTCCAGGGATGGTGACTCCACCACTTCCCTGGGCAGTGCGTCCCAGTGCCTGAGCACCCTCTCTGTGAGGAAGTGCTTCCTGATGTCTAACCTAAACCTTCACAGACACAGTTTCAGGCCGTGCCCTCTCGTTCTGTCACTAGCTGCCTGGGAGAAGAGCCCGACCCTCATCTGGCTACACCCTCCCTTCAGGCAGTTGTAG
>NW_009709808.1:0-25324 GCF_000703405.1 Apaloderma vittatum | reverse complement strand
CTAAACAGAACTGTTTTTTTAGCTAAACCCAGGACAAAACCTGAGGTTCAGACCCACATCAGAGTTGCTTCCATGCTGCAAGCAGACCAGGAAGGTGAATATGGGACAACCACAGCTGAGGAGAGCAGTCGACGTGACTCCTGGAGTCGCATGTGAGAAGTCTCTTGGGTAGGAAGTGCACAAGCTTGAGCCCCATCTCTCGGGCACGTGCTGCTGTGACAGGTATGACTATTTCTCAAGAGTGACCCCACAAGGGAATCAGGAAGGATCTTGGAAAGAAAAAAGGGAATCTTGCAAATTTTCAGAGAGACGAAAGTACTTCTTTTAAAAGCTTGCAAAACAAAAATGCCAGAGTTTTTTTAAACTTCATAATATCTTTCTCCCAGCTCTCAATTATTTACTTCTGCTATTTGGAGTAACTTCCAGGAACAATTGCCTGAAATCCAGCAGTAGTGTAAGCATAAATTGTTGTGCAAGGCTGATCTTCAGCTGCTAAAAGTGAGGATAAGCATGGCGAATTCCGCATCCAAAAAAAACAACATAAAACCAACCAGAACTCCTGACAACAAAAGGCTTCTCTCTGCCCCCAGTTGATCCAGACTATGGAAAAATCTTAGTCCTACTGCTGGTACTGGGTGTTTTGCCACTGTCACTTGCAGCTGAGAGAGGACCCTGGAGCTTGAGCCCCACCACCACTCTGCTCTTGGCTTTTTTATGTGTTTGGCAAATAGGATCCTCTTGCTGCCCCATGAAAATAAAGAAAAACTACCAACTAGTGCCTTTGGCCTGATGTGTGACTGCTCAGCACAACCTTCAGAGGAAAACTCACTTAACACAATCATGTACTAAGGATATCTTGAAAACACTTGATGCTTCACACCAGAAAGAAGTGAATGAGTGCTTCAAGTTTTTGCTGTAAGAGGCTTGCTGTAAAAGTCACACTGGAATACAAGGCGTCAGAGCACTACAGGAAGGGGTTTTTTCACAGTAACTTTCTTATTGGTTTTTACTAAAATGATTGAAACAGGTAGTTAATTTTCCAAGTTGATGTCTTGGTGGAGAGTGTTACTGCACAGTGTCCCAAATCTATCTTTTCTCTCATTTAGCTCTGGAAAGTCAACAGGACGTATTCAGGTGTCCTGATATACTAGAGTATACAGAAAAAAAACCACCTTAATTTTGTCACTTGTCATCAGAAAGTTGACGTCCTAAGAAAAAAGCCACCAGCTTGCTGCGACAACGCGCTTTTAGCAGTTGCACGTGCATCATTCATTAACACCATTAGTTAAACAGAAAATAAATTTCAGGAAAGTACAAAGTGCTATAATTAAACCAAACAAAATTTTTAGGTGGTTTTAATAAACAAGAAATGAGAACGTACAGCTCATTTATTAGCAACTATTAGATGTAACAACGAAAACGTATTTAGTAAGATGATGTGACATGGGCTCAGGCTGTAGGAGCACTTGCTGCTATCAGTAAATTAATTAGATCCCCAGAGATCAGAACACATTTCAAGGCTCCTTTTTTGTTTTCAGCCTTCAAGGTGCATGTGGTTTGTTGGAAGCTCTATGTGCTTAAAAACTACAGTAGATTCAAAGAAAAGAGAGGAAGAAAGGAAAGGAAAAGCATTACAGAATTGTGGAGTGGGCTTGGCTACTGAGAGAAGCTGGTGTTTCCAACCAACCGATCAGGCTGCTGCATTTGTGCCCACCTGGGATTTGCTCACAGATGTCTTTTTCTGGCTGGCCTCACCGACAGTGCCGACAGCAACAGTAAGCTTTCCCAGGTACTCACCTATTTATTGCCACATCTGCTTACAAATGTAAAATGGAAACACTAGAATAAAATAAAGTGTGTGAAATGCACACGGATAAAGGATGCTTGATGGAATAAATTTAGGTGAATTGAAATAGCAGGGGTGTTGCAATTGCATTTAAGAAGATAACCATGTCAAATGAAGGATTACCTTTCATGTGATGTTTCTTCCCTTGTGTGCAATTCTGCCCAGATGAAACCTGAACAAAGAAAATCTGGATTTCAAAGTGATTTCTCTACCTATTCGACTGGAGCTGAATCTTCATTAGTTTTTTAGGCGTCTTTTTTAAAATCCCTTTATAGCACAAGAAAAGTAGATTTTAGTTCCACAAGCTTCTCTGTGCCCTGCTTGAACACTCTCTGAGTCTTTACTTCCACCCAGCAATACAGAAGAACCTTTAAACACCTCAAATTTTAGCTGCTTTCCAGCCATCCCTTCACTCTCTCTTCTAACTTCATGGCCTGGCTCTCTCTGACCACTGGAGAAATTTAGTCCTTATCTGAAGCGAGCTTCTAGCAGCACCCAACATGAACTGATGCTCGCTCTCACAAGAGCGACCTAACCCTCCCTCCAACTTCAAATAACAGAAACTTTCTAAGAGTTGGCATACACTGCTGCGAAGATCATTAAAAATACACTATAAAAAAATGGGCCTGAATTATTACCCATCAAGGATCTCTTCAATTTGTTAACAGTCATCATAATGAAAGATCATTATACTATTCCTTCCATATCAGGATTTCCTGTAGCCTAATTTTACATGACTGAGTAATCTCACAACATAAATCCCTTGTTTATGTTGATTTCCTCTATTGTTTGTCTTTGTCTGTTTTGTTTTGTACATAGATTCTTAAGATTTTGTTTCTGCTGGACCAGAAAGCTGTGAATCGCATTTACATAAGATCAAGATACCCTTCTTTATGAATATCTGCATATGAAATCACACCCTGAAAAAGTCAAAAGAAAAAAAAAAAAAGCTTGGCTACCGTAAATGAGTGAAAAAGTGCTCCAAAGAGTCTAAACCAGCATGCTGTACTTAAAACAGACCAAATCTTCCCTGGAAGACAAATTGGATAGTCAAGGCAGAGATTGGGGCTTAAAAATGTCCATATTGGTATTTCTAAGTGTTAATACTTACACTTCTGAATTTCTTCTTCGGTCATTGTGAAAACAGACACTATGTAAGTTATAGGCCACTTGAATCTATATGTTGTTGAGACACATCTTTTTTTCCCCAAAGTAAATCTCATAAAATGCTAATCTCAAAAGGTCTGTTTGGGGATCAGTTGTCAACGTTTCTTGAAATCTACATTATGAGTCAAAATAGATCTTTGACAGCATAGTACACTTATTAAAAGAAGAGCGAATGTACTCAGAATCTCATTTCCATATTTCATCTATTAAAAAACAAAATACAGGCAAAACTGAGAACATGACACATTTGAACTTTTAGAGTGATGCTATTTTTAAGTTAATGATTTCCTTGTCAAAGACTGCCCCAAAAATATAAAGAAAAATGGTATTTTAAACTAAAGTTAACGAAATTTATTCCAGCCGCTTAGGAATCAGAGGAAAGGAAGGTTATTACTGAGCATAAGATGGAGAGCAGATGGCCACTCAAATGGGGCCTTGACAAGGTGGAGGAACCTCCTAAAGGCTGAAGACGAAGAGAAAGCCACAGGACAGACTGGGCGTGTACTAGTGGGCGAGCAGTTCTTCAGAAAAGGACCTCAGGGTCCTGGGAAGCAGCAGGTTGAGCACCACAGGAGAGCTGCCAGCAGAGCAAGGGCAACGACTGTCGTCCTCCTCTCAGCACTCATGAGGTCCCATCTGGAGCACTCTGCCTAGTTTTGCAACCCTCCCAGTACCAGCAAATGCTTTGAGAAACTGGTGAGGGTCCAGTGGCGAGGCACTGCGATGGGTAGGGTGCCGTAGCGTGTGCTGGGTAAGGAATGGCTGGGGGCACTGGGCTCATTCATCCTGGAGGGGAGAAGGATCAGGAGGTGACTCATTGCTGTCACCAACCACGTAAGAGGTGTTATCAAGAAGACAGAGAGAGGCTCTTCTCAGAGCTGCACAGTAGATGAGTGAAAACCAAGCAATGTGCTACTTATACGCAGCCAAACATGAATTTTCTAAGTACGGCACACTGTTTACAAAAACCATCTTCTCAGACTTTACTTCTTTGTCTCAATCAGTCTACTTAAAATCAACATTAAAAATTTTTGCAGATGCAGAAGAACTTTGAATGTTGTTTATAGTTTTGCATTCAATTTACGGTACATTGTAAACACTTTTGGTTCAGATAGATAATGTTTCTAAGAAATCAAGCAAAAAAAGATACAAATCCAAAACTGTGCAAAACCTGAATTATTCAGACTGTGCATGATCTTGTGTAATAAAAGTACATATAGCAACTTTGATCAGAGGTTGCCTTAATACCAAGCACAATAACCAAAAACTCATAACTTTTTCAAATGAGAAAATACAATCTGAGAACAACAAAAAATTCACAGCACTAACTTATAACATGGAGCACTTCTGAGTTGTTTACAACTGAATTTCATAGAATCATTAAGGTTGGAAAAGACCCCTAAGGTCATCAAGTCAAATCATCAACCCAATACTACCATGATCACTAAACCATGTCCTGAAGTGCCACGTCTGCATGCTTCTTGAACACCTCCAGGGATGGTGACTTCACCACTTCCCTGGGCAGCCTGGTCCAATGCTTCACGACTCTTTCAGTAAAGAAATTTTTCCTAATATCCAATCTAAACCTCCCCTGGAGTAACTTCAACCCATTTCTTCTTGTCCTACTGCTGGTAACCTGGGAGAAGAGCTCAGCAGCCACCTCCCCACAGGCTCCTTTCAGGTAGTTGTAGAGAGCAATGAGGTCTGTTCTTTAAATTTGTTTTTCAAAAGCACCAAGGTTTGGTAACTACACAGAATCACAGATTAATTTAGGCCTTAAGGGATGTGTAGAGGTCATCTAGCCCCTGCTCAAAGTTGGCCCAGGCCTGCATCTGATCCAAGTTCAGACCCCCTCTACGGATAGAAACTCCACTGATTCACTCGACACCTTGTTCCAGTGCCTGACCACATTCACAGAGAAAACATTTTCCATGATGTCAGATCAGAATTTCCCATGCTCCAACAAGCGCCCATTGCCCCTCACGCTATCCTTGTACACCTCTTCAAAGAAAGGACTTGCTTACGTATCAGCAAGACCAATCCAGAATCAGGAAATGCCAAGTGGTCCCACTCCTGCTTCCTCCCACTCCCGCTTCTCCTGCAAGGATTATCCTACAGTTTGCACTGAAACTAACAGGTGCCATCATTTTTTGTACAGGACTCTTACATTTTTTCAGGTCCAAAAGACAAGTAACAGTCCATATGGAATAAAACTGTCTTTAGCAGGATCTTTCTGTTATTGGGGGAAAATCTGCCTATTCTGTGCCACAAGCTGCTGTGGCTGGCCTGTTGGCAGGTCCTGAGATTTCTCATTAACGCCAGCTTATTTATCTCAAAATTCGTAAAATAGGAATATGGATACTGTTTTGCTTCTCAAGAGCACCTGGAGTAGAAGGAACTAATGTTTGTAAGGTCTCAGGTTGTGCAACTTGGAAAAGAGGATGAAAAAATGCATAATTGTGTATTTACTACAAGTTTTAGACAGTATCTTATGAATAGGGCCTACTGAACATTAGGAGAGAGTTCAGCTAGCTCATTCAAACACAATCATAAAGCAAAATCCTCTTAAAATGCCTTCTGTAATCATGTGGATCACTTAATAAAGTGTTTTAACATCACAAACTGCAAGCAAGATATATACAGACCTAAAAAGTCTACTTGAATGGAACTAAATGTACATTTTGCTTATGGTTCAGTAGACGTTATCCCACTATCCAAAAAACTTACGGTGGCCATTCTCATGCCTTAAAAAGGAAAATCAAGACAGATGATTTTTATAAAATTAGGGTGTTTGTGTGATTTGCTAGAACTTCGTTGCTGGGAGGGTGGGAACTGCCTATGATTTCAAACGTTGTACGATGCTGCTTTATTCTGAGGGATGGAGGGAAAAAGTGGGGTCTAAGTGAGGGATGGCAGATGGTAGTTGAACTGACTTAGATCTTGCTTCTGTAGTTATTTTAGCAGAGCTGGTTCTGCGGGTAGATGGAAGATTTGAGAGGTGATGAAGATTGATAGTTTTTACGATTCTGTGATTCTAACTAGGGGTGATAGTGGTTGTGTTATGGTGCAAAATTGAATTAAATAATAATATGAACTTAGCAGTATTTATACAAGTCTGATGAAAGGTACTTGTGCAGTCAATAATTTTATGTATAATTATATATTTTTATGAAGTTAAAAAATATTAAGGTTTTTTTTGTATTATATTAATTCTTGAGGTTAAAACTCAAAAAAAGGGTAGTAAAACTAAGATGTAAAATGCATTCTTAAGAGGTGCTTTGCTAGACATTCCCAAGCAGAAGATTTCAATCCCCTCTTGTTTCTGCCACGTAAATAACTGTTCTGATTTTAGGAAAAAAAAGAAGGCAACTCCTAATTTCTACTTAAGTAAGTCTGTGATTTTCCATGTGATTTGTCAAAATTAACCTTGTGAAGGCCACCTATGTTAGCAGTAACTGATTTAAACTAAGTCTAAACAGACAGTGAGTATCACTAAAGCCTATTATAATGATCAAAGGAACTGGGGAAAAAATAATTATTTAGGTTGGAAAACTGACAAAACTGAAAAAAATGATCTGGCAGACTGTGACCAACCCTAATGGGAATATTTTCTAACTTTTGAGTGCTCTCTACATAAAAATTTTTGTTTCCATGTATGTTTTTTATTAGGATGAATTAAAGAAATCTTAAAGGCAAAAGAGCACTGTCCTCCTGTTGTCAAGCAGAGGAAGCTTAGCTTCCTTTTATGTGAATAGGACGTAGGGAATAAATCCTCCACTCCCCTCAACTTTACCCTAAATCTTAGTTACTACACAGCAGCAGAACTTCCAACTCTATAAGGGTAGAATGAACAGGCAAGCTTTTACTAAAGTTGAACACTTCAGGATTTATTTTCCAAAGCCAACAGCACATCTCAGTGCGTATAACAAACAAATCTATGCTCATCTTGCCAGTCATAAATGAAACAGAGCAAAGCAGTACTGCAGAAAATTATTAGTATTATAAAAAAACAGCTAAAGTTCATTTGTTTCTCCAGAAAAGAGCAACCCTACCACAGTACCATGACATTTTACGAATTGTGAAGTATCATGCTAGTATTCATGAGTTCTATTGCCATTTTGGTTTCCCTTGTATGCTGTGATTTAATCTTGAATATTAGTGCTAAGCTGCTTTACAGCCTGACATGTCTTCAAGCTGATATCCCATAATAAAATCTTGTGCAATTAAGACACGTTTCAGCATGAAATGGATTCCAGCTGGAAAACAGGAGAAGGGAGAGTGATGCTTCCCCCAATTAGTGATGTTCAGGCACTGTTATTCTGAGACGCTGTTTCCCCCATGTACACAGAAAAGTACCATTTGCATGTCTCTTGAATACCTTCACGTGCTGCCTCTGCAGCTGCCACCCTAGTACCTACCACCAGCTCACAACCTAGTTAAGCTTCTTCCATACTGCTGGCCATTACCACCAATATACCTCTTTGCTGTTTTCTCCCTCTACCTTGCAACTGCAGATGGTTTGTTCTTTACAGACACACATCACACACATGACAGCATTAAAGACTCAATTAGTAAGCACAAACATACTTAAGCAGATGACGATGCACTTTTCAAAACATTTTTCCCCTTTTGTTCTGTGATACTGTTAAGGGAAATTTATTACTCACCCAACATTTTCTGCATCTTCATCACACTCAGCCCTATATTTGCAAACTCCACATTTTGAGTGTTTTCTCTGAACTTCTGTCCCAGATCCTTCATACTCTAAAAACAAAAAAATAGAGAAGGTATTGTTAACAGAAAAGATGACTTTCATATTAAGTTCTGATTTTGCTTACCTAAATCCATTTGCCTTCAATATATTGTCAACATGAAGCTATCATATACTGATATACTGAAGCTATTAACCTTAATAGTGCTCCCTTTCTCAAAATCAGGCAATTGGATGTTGGTAGAACTGTAGCAGTGACAAGAAAGCATCCCTGAAAACACTAATGCTTCATTGATTGACTCCTCCTTTATTTCTATTTCAGTGACTTGTACTTATTTTCACCCCATCAGACATGTTACTGGCATTGACATGTGTCCCAGACACATTTAGTCTTAACTGGCACTGATAATGTATAACCTGTGCCTTTTAATGTCCTTAGGTAGTGGGAATTTGAATGCTATTTTCTCTGACAGCCTTTAATTACAGGTATCCTTATGCAAGGTTACTGCTTGTATTTTCCCACTTTTTGACTCCCAACAATGGGATTAGACTGTGCTCATACCTCATATATGCTGTGTTTAGTGTACAGGACTAAAAGAAAAAAGTCATCTTAATGAGAAACTGTTAGAAATGCCATGCACCCTGAAAAGTGAAATTAATCTCTCAAATATTCTGATTCTAAAAACATCTGCACAAATCTTACTGTCGACATGGACATCAAAAATCTTCACCAAGTACAAGAGAAATAAACTGTACTCTTAGTTTCACTACCACTGCTCACTTTTTTATTTTAACAAAGTGATAAAGGAGAGCTAGATACTTGAAAGCAAGGAAAAGAACCACAGAAATCTGCAGAGGTAGTTGAGGACCATTTAATGTATTGCACTATCGTGGTGTTGTATGGCTGACTACACAAGGCTGTTGAATGGACAGAGATCAAAATGATTCCTTGTCTCACGGCAGCCTTATGTGCTATAGCAACAGCAAATCAAACACCATCAATTAAACAGCTGCATTTATATTCTTTAAACTTAAGTAGGAAAAATAAAACCACAACCATCCTTCCTTATTTTCCTGGATCTTGGCTGAAGGGTATCTCTCCCTCCTACCTGTGAGGCTGCGCTTAAACAAAGAATAGGGCAGGTGAGACTCTCAGATTAACTTCTGTCTAGAGCATGCTGTGCATTTTTCAGGGATGAATACATATCAAATTTCATTACTGTAGAAATTCTATCACTCTTCTTACTAAGTTGCAGTAGAGGTCATTTGCTTTTATCTTTATCTGATTTATCTTATCTGATTTTTTCTTCTTTCTAGATACCGCATTTCTATGCCTGTGTTTGGCATCCTACTGTGTCCGTTAGTGTCAGATTTCACTTTTCCATGCCAATAAATAATCACAGAATGACAGAATTGTTGAAGTTGGAAGGGACTTCTAGAGATCATCTAGTCTAAGCCCCCTGCTACAGCAGAATTGCCTAGAGCACATCACACAGGATTGCATCCAGGCAGGTTTTGAAAGTCTCCAAAGACTGCAGTTTGAATAACTTAAAAAAATGGCAGTGCTTACGGCTCTCATTCATGGTATTTCCACTTCTTTTGTTGTTCTTATGAACTTCAACACCCCAGCATGTTAACATCCTCTGCATTTAAGGGTACAAGAACTGGACACACTGCTCCAGAAGAGCTGTCCTCAAAGCCGAACGCTGTCTATGATATTCTTCAGTTAAAACGTGTAGCAATCGTATTCATTTTGGACTATTCTTCTGCACTGAGCACTGCTATTCCCATTCCCTTTATTATCCATCTTCTTCCCCAGTAAGTCCTTTTCAGGGCCATCAGTCTGTAGGAGAGAGGCTGACATCAAGGGAGAATCATCTACATCCTGGACTCACTACACGTGTCTTCAGAGATGAAAATCCCACCTGCTTGTGCCTGCTGTTCACTCAGTGACCCACCCGTAGTCATCCAGACCAAATAAGCGTTGACTGATTTGCTCCCAAGTCACCAGTGGAAGGGATTATGAGGCCAAGAACAGTCCCTAGTAATGCACTCATTGCTTAGTGATCCCTTAACAATCTGTTGAACGGCAATATGTTTTCACATTAGATGTGCACTGCACTGGATCTTGTGCCCTCTAGTTAGTTAGACTTGTATGAGAGATTGCCTTTGACTGAGAAAGGTTATGGTTTTGAGGTGGTATGTTTACAGGTTTCATTGTACAAATGCCTTTCGTGGAAAAATAAGTTTAAGAAAGGGTTCATTTCTCACTAAATGTTTTCCACGAACCTATGATGACTGGCATTAAATATTTTCTCTTCCTTTAATTCTGTACTGAATTGATTCCTCTGCCTTCTACTTCACTGCTTTGCTTCTGATGGATGCCAGATTGAGAGGCTGTAGCCCCCTAAATTGTCACATTTATCTTTTCTCAAAAAATTTGTATAGTATTTTTCATTGTTTTATTGAGGAAAAAGAGGCAAAAAAAGTCATTGTCAACCCTGATAATTCTCTACCATCCATTTTTAAAGCTTTCAGGTGCAAACCAGCCAGAGCTGCTGGTTACAAAATACCTGTCTTCAACATTCAGTGCTTAATATCCTTCGGCTAGAATGGAAAATATTTCATTATATCCTATATATACTATCTGACTTGACTACAAATGCAAGCAGAATGCTTTACAGAGCAGTTTTGCTGCACTATTAGCATTTCAATTTGTAATGGAGCAAAAGAGGTACACACACGCATGTGCTCAAACACATCCCTTCTCATGGGCTTTAGTTGTGCTCCCTGTGAATGCTCTGTCACCTTTTCATGTTCATAAAGAGTAGTCCGGAGCCACTTGTTTCTATACGCTACTCACTGTAAACTTACCTCTCTGTTCTTTCCTCCCCACTAAAATTGGTTTCTCTACCTTTTATAATTAGGCTTGTTTTAGAAAAACTGTGGCCCTTTTTTCTTGATCAGATCTTTTTGGACCTCATGTATATAGAGTTATTTATCTGTATTGCATTTTGTTTGCATATAATAAATATGTGCAAGTCAAGAACACCTGCACCTCAGGTACTAATAATTTACACTTGTCAGGATGAGGTGTACTATAAATGAATGTGTATTGTTGCAACATTTCCAAGTAAGGTGATAGTCATCTATTATTTTTAGAAGCTTATTTCATCACTAGCTGTATGTTTTAGTCCTAGCAGCATGAGACACGGCATACAATTTAGACTGAAGTCCTTCAAGAAAATAGAGCTTTTCTCACCAATAAAAAATAGAGGGACACTGTTTTTCAGCCTGAACTGATAGCAGAAATTTTCAGTACCCTACTTTTGTGCTGCTAAAACAACTTAATCCATTATTATTTGGGAACACAAGTTTTTTCTGGTGCAAATGTCTCCAAATAGGCAATGCATCCTTTGATAGTTTGCCTCTCCCTTCTCCTTTCTCCTTCACATTTGATTGTGCCTAAATAGATTATAGCCATTAATTTCAATATTCCAATCAATCAGATCTTCCCAGCAGGTTTCAGTAATATCAATTAGATCAGAATATGCTCCCAAATAAGCAATTCAAGCGCCTCTTGTTTATTATGCAGGCTTCTAATGTTGATGTATAGATGATTACAGAATTTCTTCTCACTTTCATTGGTATCTTGATTAATTCTGTTCTCTGATATCTTAATTTCACATTGAGTGAAAGCTCACTTTCCCTTCGCTTTTCAGCTTCCTTTTGTGTTTCAGGGCAGCACCTCATTAATGCTCTGTCCTTCAAAAGAAATGAGGCACAAGGATGGGATCTGTGACTCCCAGTTGTCTCTCTGAGCTGCAGTGCTCCCTAACACTTCTCGAGTCATTATTCCTCTGCAGAAGATGGCCAGCTATATCTTAGGAGCTGCAGGGCAGGAGTCTGCAAATGAACAGTAGCTCCAGAGGAATTGGCCAGCAGTAAATTGCTTCCCTCAGCAACTCATTTGTGTGTTCCTACAATGGTAATACGGCTGGGTTTCTGCTGAGGGCTTTCAATCAGGCTTGAAGCAAAAGCATCAGTCTGTGTCAAGGTGAGGCTTGGTCTGCCCCAAGGCTCTCCCCTGCAAAGGGAGCTCTGCTGTATGTATTTATTTATCACTGTTCACTATGAAGCAGGGGGAGCTTGTGGAGAGCTGCAACTGCTCGGTAGCCATGTGCAGACAGGATAAAGGTTGCCTCATCTTGGAAAGCCCCTTCAAAAACCAAATCCTATCTGTTTTAGGAATATAATGATTTTTGCTATGGCTCATGGGAGTACCCATGGAGATATCAGAAAAAGAGAAAGGCCCACAGCAAATCCTCTTCTGCACCTTAAAGTGATCATGCCATGATCAGATTGTGATTCCCTCAGTGCAGCTAGCACCGGAAATTCCTCTCAAAATACCATGGTCCACAGCATCACACATTACTGACTGCAGTTCAATGAACAGTTTAGTGGCTTATCCTCCCTTTAATTTTCAGGGCAACTTTAATGACACAAATTAAAAGAAGGCTGTCTCCATAATTTGAAACAAAGCTACAAACTTGCTCTTTTGTCTGTAAGTATATATTTAAAGCAAGTGCAACAGCTGCTCTTAGCTATCCCAATTTTTGCCAAGTGGTGTCTTGAATTATCTGGACCACACTGCTGGCTGGTACGCAAAATCGGTATTTACCACCGTGGAAAGTTTTCTTATCCAACTACCCAGCTGACTGAGAACCAAAGCCTGGCTTGATATAGCCAGAAGTCTCTGTCTGGCTGAAAGATACTCTCCTTGTGCGGTATAGACCATACACTGTAGCTGTGAGCACGCTCCAGCAAAGACATCAGCCCTTGAAGTTTGATTTGGCAAGAAGGGGTGTTACAGGTTCAACATAAGGATGCCTGGTCTATTTATGAATGAGGTGCCTGGAGGAGGGGAGTTCACAGTTGGATAGCCTAATCATAACCCAGACAAGGTGATGTTTGCCAAGTGGTTAGGATGATGATACTGAGTGTATTTTTAAGCAAAGGACTTGAGGACATGTACTGTAAGACTCCCCACCACCACTATCCTTGTTACGTGTTTGGAAATTTGCACATCTGAAAACTATAATTTCTATTTTGCTTCTATGTTCATGGCACCATGGACAATAGTGGGGAAAGCTGGCAAACTGTAAGAACTGGATCAGTTTTCACGCTGTGGGACCCTCTGGTTAGAGAACTTGAATACCCATTCACCCCACAACCTTGCCTCAGACACGGCTAACTCCTTTTTCTCCAAAGGAAGACACAACTTCAGAGTCACCATCAGGGAAATTGTGCATGAGCAGATGATGGTTGAAAACAGAAAGGACAAGAAAAGTCATCAGATGCCAAGGGAGGTGTCCCACAATTTCATGAATATGCTGAACACCTTTCTGCAGGCCCTATTCAGGCTGCATGAGAGGAATCTGCCCTCATTTGCTATCCGTCATCCCACACAAGAGGCAAGAGGAATCTGTCATTCTGTGCCACTGGCTCCAGCACCCTTCCGAGCAAGCTCCAGCCCTTCTGCAAAAACCCTGCTTAGAATATGTTTTCACCAAAAGAAGGCCTTTGCCTCTGCCTTGCTGAAACTGTGGTGAAAACACATTAATTCTTGCAAGTTTTAGTTCAGTGTTAACTTTACCTACCTTGAGTAGAATGTCAAGTGAAATAAGTAGGGCTATCTGAAGCTAAAGACACACTCAGTGACAAGCCACGTGATGGAATCGGCACTTAAATCTAAGTCACACACCATTATAGAAATACGCTGAAATGTGATGTTACCTCCTATCCAGGGTGTTAATTACCATTAAGTTTCTGCAATCATATTAAAATACATTAAAATATTAGCATTATTACAAATTAAAATAAAAAATATTCGAGGTTCTAAACTGTGTCTGTTTATATCATCCTGACTGTGTGACAATTACTGGATAAGTGTTGTCCCCCGTGAGGGGGAGGAACAGATGGCAGCCTGCTAAAAAGCACATACTGTATATCAATTTATTAATTACTAAATGCAATCTGCTAGACGATCATCACAAGATACTTTAGCTATTAAATTTCAGAGGGATTAGAAGTTCAAAATAAATTATTTTAATAATAATTAACTTAGCTATATGTATTTCAAGCATGTTATTTCCTTAGCTTAAAAGCCTGAAATGATTGGGTGCCATCTGTCTAACTACTATTGCATTTTTTTTAATATCAAAAGTGCATTTTGCTTAGGTACACAGATAAATGCTGAACAAAAAAATACAAAATTAATGTTATGGGTGTGGTAAGACACCTAGAAATCTTACCCTAGTTGGTTGATTACTAGAGCACAGAACCTGCTTCTTCTAGGACACTGACTTGTCTCTGAGAAGCTGGCTTGAAAAGTTAACTCTTTGATGGTGTGTGTAACACATGCTGATGGTTTTCAACACATCTTTGCAAAGGCATAACTATATCACAAAGTCAACATCACAGCTGTCATTTTCTGGCAGTATCAAATAAAGAAAGTACGGACTATCTGGAACAAGAGGAAAAAAGGCCTTTACTTAGAGGTGCACGGGAAGAACAGCTCAGAAGTGCTTGTTTACCAAAGACGGGAACAGGAAGAGCAGAAAAATAAGATTCTCCTTCAAAAGGTATTGCGCTATCCTGGATGGAGAGTACTCCATAAAAAGCCTTATGAATAAGGACTACTGCCAGATGAAAGCAAATCATCTTTGCCACCAATACTGTTGACCAAAAAAAAAGGAAATAACTTTGCCTTCAAAAAGCTTTCCTTCAAGACTCAGTGCTCACATCTGCAGTGGGCCAGAGCTTCTTCCAATAATGTAGGATGTGATTGTAAATCTGAGCAGGATTTGGACCAATGGCTCTGACCGCCCTTTCAGCTGTGTCTCACCACTAGGTGGGCAATGTCGTGCTAGGATCTTTTTTAGATATTGATAAGGACAATGGCTTACACACAAGACTAAAGTCTTCCGAACATGTAGGCTACTTCAGCTAGACGACAGCGCTTTTACCTCACTAGGAGTCCTGAGTGCCAGGCAAGAAGATCACTAAGATGACTGCTTCTTCTCCAAACTTACACGTTAGTATCAAGTTGCAAACTTGAAGAAAAAAAACACAGCTATTTGCACATAGAAAGCACCTTGAAGAAAATCTTATCCTTAGTCACATTCATATAAACCTACCAGAGTTAATCTTCCTGAGGGTGCTTTATTGGGTCAGCACAGTTCTCTTTACAGGTTCCACCAGGAATAAAAAATTTTAATTCTTGTTAGGAAAAAAGAAAATGTTCCATGCAAACTAGCAATCTTCCTCCTTTATGTACATGTGACAGCCTGAGGATATTTTTCATGCTCCAAACTACCAGTTAGGGAAGGTCATCCAGCAGGTCAAATAGTGTTGCAATCTACAACTGGCAGATATGAACATGAATCTGAGCCTGCAACTTCTCTTTCACCAGTTTTGCCTCTAACAAATCACTGTTTAAACACAGTGGGTCAGGAGCCGGTTTTATGACCGTATTCTTCAGAGCAGGGAAATTGCAGAATGATTCATATGAGATTACAGAAAGAAGTCAGTGTTATAAATGCAAATCTAAAGGATCTGACTGTCTTCAGCTGTGACCTCAACTCCGTAACTTCTTTAGGTCCGAGTCCCCACTCTCTGGCACTGCTTTCTATAGGGGTGAAACATACTGGTCGAGTAAGGAGGTTTTAGAAATTCTCTAATTTCTCAATCATCAATCCATATTCTTCTTCAAAGCGGCTTCTGCGGTGACCTCAGCTAAGCAACTTTTTTAGGTCTAAGTCCCCACTCTCTGACATTGCTTTCAGTAGAGGTGAAACATAATAGTAGAGTAATGAGGTTTTGGAAATTTCTCTAATTTCTGAATTAATAATCCATACTCTTCTTAAAAATGACTTTGACATACCCATTGCCACAAGTGATCAACAGCTTGGTTTCATAAGTGTGATTTTTATTATGCTAATTGAAGTTTCAGTCTTCTGAAATGAGCAAAATGAGTAATTTTATTACAACTCTTTATTAATACTGTACTGTCAGAGCATAGAAAATGGAAATTGCTTATCCAGAATGTCAGAGGGTAACTATACAATTGTGTCACTCTTACAAATTATACTCCTTCCTCTCATGCAGGCGTACCGAAAAAATTCTCCCACTCTTAGTTCTCTTCCTAAAATTCAATTTCTTTGTAACAGTAAACATGACTTGGGAGAAAACCTGGATCGGTAGTTCCACAGTCTTTAGCATTTTTGCGGAACGTGACAACTTCTAAGGCGAGACATTGTCTGAAATAGTTTTGGAGGAAGAGGACTGTTACGGCTTTTGTAATCGGTTTTAAATCTACCCTTTTTTTTTTTTTTAGATACAAATGAATGCATGTAACATCATTTGGTTTGGGAGTAGAAGGGAAAATCTGGATCAAGTCAAGTTTCAGAATCATTAATGAGCTTGTTCTTCATCTGGAAAATGAAAGAGAACAGTGTGAAGGACTTGCACAAATCTCAGCTGCATGTGTGGCAGGCAGCTACTCTCAGCAGTGGGGACTGTCACAGGCCGAGCTACAGATACTGAGGAGCACAGCTCAGACACTTTCCCAGCACTTTTCCTAACAGTTAAAAATCTACCAGCAAACAGCAGGACTCTTGCACAGCAATTGCAATGCTTCCTGAACATATACAAGCAGCTGCAGTCATCCATTCTGTGTGTGCAAGCATCATTGGTGAACACACAATCACACTAATTGTGTGTTTAAGAAACACAGCAAACACTGATTCTGTGATTAACATCTGAAAATGTAAATCCTAGGCAGAAAAAACAAATCTCTCAGCTAGCATGTTTACTCACTTGCTGGCTCTCTCTCACTTATCCTTGCATTTTTCCACTTCCATTGCTGCTTCCTTGTGCCTAACCCACAGGACACAGAAGCTCCCCGTGCAATTTGGTTCTGATTTGTGCACCCTTAGCCAAGAGTAGGACATTAAACTATCAGGCCTGAGAGATTATTAGATCTCAGCATGTCCTGGCTTCCTCCAAAAGGTAATGGGGAAAACTGGGCCAGGGAAGAGCTGTGCTCCAGTCAGTCCCATAGCTGGAATCACCAGGGAGACAGGACTGTGATGAGCACCTCTACTCTGCAGGCCACCCTCTGCCCGGGTTCCCACCCTTTCTTCTTGTCTGGATCACAAACAATGCACCTACATCCTCAATAGGTTCAGCATTCTTTCAGAAGTTTGGTTTTAATTCTGAATTCCCTTAACTTGTAGCAAGTCTTTGATGTTTTCAACGTCTCCTTGTAACACTTTTACAGTTACTTGAATAATGGAACAAAACCAATTCCAGATATAAAAATATTGTGAGTATAAAAATATTCTTGAGGCTTTGGCCAGAGCAGAGTTCAGTAATCAAAGCAGCACTGGATTCCATGCTTTGAAGTATTGCTTTCAGACAGAGAAAATGACTCAACATCCTGAAGACTAGCCAACCGTTCTACAGAAGTATTATCCAGCACGCAGTTCAGTGAGGAAGGTGGATGGGGACAGTACTAATTCAACGTCACAAAAAAAGAAAAAGTTCCAAGCGGGATTTTCAATTTCTGGTTGTTTAAAATATGTTTTCTATCTAAAATTAAGAACTAAACTCAACTGTTTTCATACTGAAAACAACTGGGAACACTTCAGTTGGCTCACATGCACACAGAAGAAAGCCAAATAAATGAAGGACTAATCTCACGAAACTGCTGGAGGAGGTAGTGGGGACTACAAGCCCCTTCTTTATTCAATACCCAGGCAGTGGAGATATTCACTTGGGGCCAAGGGACTCAGATTCAATTCTTTCTGCCTGAAGTGAACTGAACCTATGTATTCCACCTCCCAAGACAAGGAAATAATCACTGCTACATGGTAGCGTGGAGGGACCACCAAATCTTCTCAACCGATGCCATTCTATTTTGCATAAATAATTAAAATTCATTGGCATGCTGAGTTCCAGCTAACAAAGCCTTTACATAGCTTGAATCCTTCCTACTGCTCCCTTTGTCCCAGGTTCAATGAATATTTCATATGAGAACAAAAATAACAGCAATGACAAAGGGAGACCCATTCTGGACCTCTCTTACCAAGAGATGGTCAACCTGTGTTCACTGTCCTGCCCCAAATCAAGCAATGGATATATTTGAATATCAACTCTTCATCTCGTCAATGAGCAGCCAAACCAACAAAACGCAGCATATTCTGGCCTACTTTTCTTCAAACTGTTCATAAAATGACCCAAAGAATCCCCACATCTGCCAGTCAGCTGCCACTCTCTTCCAGACCAACAGAGTAATATTTACAAGGGACTTTAATGGGAATATTTGTATCTAACTGACAGGAAAAAAAAAATCCTACCATTGAAACATTTTTAAAATTGTTCCAAAAATAAGTCAGATGTGGACTAAATTACTGTCATCTGTCTCCTACGAGGACGGCCCAGCAGTACTAAGGCAAGCCACACTCAGCTTGCAGGGAGCAGCTGCCATGGAACAACAGGCTGGTAACAAAGGGGGAAGGAGAAGCAAAAAGAGCCAGGGAAGGAGTGTGATGTAATCTCAGGAAGAGCAGCTTCAGAAAAAAGTCACCAGTGAAGGCAGAAGAGCAGAAAATTGTTCCTTCAGACACTGGGCCAAATAGAAACAAGGGTGAGAACTGCCTTGTGCTAGCAGCAACCCAAGTATTTACTGGCAGCATCTTATTAAAGGGGAGGGAAACATCTGTAGTTGTTACAGAAGAAAAGAGGGACCAGCTCCTGATTTTTGGCAAGTTAACTGTTATGTTTAGCTACACAGGGATGGTATTGATCGTTTTCCCCAATAGCACATTTTCTGGTATTTCAGAACTCAGTCCGGTCAGTATGAACTGCAACACTTTCTCAATGCAAGCAAAGCCTAATTGCAAAACAGCTTTTCCATGTCTGTATACACCTGTACCTCACATTTTTCATGCTATGTGTATTCTTGCTAGTAGTATCATAGATAGAATTAAGATAAATTTACTTTTTTAAAAAGGAAAAATCCTTGGAAGAAGGTTAAGATGTGTTCAAAGACAGGAACACTTCTACCAGTACCAGCTGCGCTACATCCCCTCTTTGAACATACGGCTTCAAACAGAAACACATAAAAAGAGTTTATAAAAGCAGGTATCATAATGCAATCACTATACATTTTAGGCAACATGTCTGACCAAGGTAATAACTAGGTGTTGTATACACTAAGGAAATGAATGGAAGAAAAAAAAAAACAGAGTAAGAAATTTATTGTGAATGGACACCTCCAGGAGCAAAATAAGGGAAAATAGCAATCTAAATATTACACTGTACTGCTGGCAACAAATGAAAAACTAAGAGTAAAATTGGTCAAAGGTATACTACAATCTCTTTCTATACAAGTACTGTTCTGAGATAACACTGCAATGTTAAAGCTTATTTTTAATTTGGCATAATTTTTCCTTAATTTATGTGGTATACAGCAACCATGTACATAAACCTGACATACATACAGTAAAAAAGAAAGATAAAAAGCAAGTATAACTAGGATTTGCTACTCACCTCCTTCTCCTGACCCAGATCCATTATCTGAAAAAGAAACAGAGAAGGAGTTAAAAAAAAAAAAGGAGGAAATGAAAATATTGTTCCAGCTGTTTGTTTAGGAACTTGTCACTGTAAAACATTACACAGGTGTTACATTTCATGAGCCGGGTGTGAAAAAAAACATCCCACATAAAGTCTGGCATCCTTTAACACAGTTTGTTCATGCTTACTGTGCCCTACTCTCTTTTCCGTGTCAAGAAATTCTTACTCAAGGAACAGCATCATTCAGTACTGAAAACTGAATTGCTTTCTTAGCTTTTTTTCAGCTGTCAGAGATTCAAATTTATTAAATCCAAAAGAGATGAGGAGTAGAGAGTCTGATTTGGGGAATTTTTTCTTTTTTTTTTTTTATCCTTTGGCCCTGTGAGTAATATATAAATCACCTGACTGCAGAAGTACCTCCAGATGACAACTAATGCACAAAGTGAAGTTGGCTTAAGTCATCTAATGACAAAACAGCTCCTCTCAGCTGAGTCAATCACTTCGTATAAGGATGCTCTAATGGCATGGTTATGTCACTGACATTAGACTGACTGGATTAGCATCTAAGTGACAGCTGGTGGCTGCACCCCTTTGCATTAGCAGCTCAAGCGTCAGCAGGACTTGAGCTTCCTCACCAGCCCAGGCCAACTAACTTCACATCAGAGCATTATGGAGCTACAACTGGCTAGGGATTTCGCACAAGGATGCGCATCTTGCTGGGCAGCACTCTGCACAGCAGTAAAGACTAGCCCTTAAACGTGTGTTCAGAGCCCCAAACCTCCCTCAGTCTTTCCTGCTCAAAGGAGATGGAGAGGAGAGGATGGGATGGCAACTACTTTCAGTGAGTTGCTTCCCATCCCCCTTAGCTCAGCTTATCTGGAAGATGAGAGGAGCAGAGCACACAATCTGCTTGTCCTGCACCTCTACCTTCATGCCTGCTTTGGTGATCGAGAAGGCAGCTGAATTTATTTCCACAAATCTGAAAGAAGAAGGAGACCAGACAGAGAGAGAAGCAGGGTTCTTACTTCACATATGAGCTCACTCACATGAGAGGAAAAACTGAACCTTCCGTTTTCTCAGTTCCCTCCCTCCTTTTATTTAAGCAGCTATATTTCTAAGAATTATTCCCTCTAGTGCGTGGATGAAAGTGTGAAAATCCACATTACTGGGTCACTTCACACATTAAAAATAATCTCCTGTCACATGGAGTATCAGGAATAGAGAGGTTATTTTGCTCTGCCTAAATTTTCCTTTCTTTCTTTCTTCCTATACTGCTATTCTGTGTCTAATAGACTGAGCTTATTACCTCACAGAAACAAATGCAAAAATCAGAAGGGCTCTTGTTCCATCAATAATGATCCACTTTACTGACAAAGCAGACAATCCAATATAAAATGTCACTACTGAGTCACTGAGAAATATGCCTTACGATGCGGTATGGCTTCATTATGAAATTTTAACAAGTATTATTTACTTATATGAGGTAAGTATACAGGCTTATTTGTAGTGATGAAATGGTGCCATAAGCTGTTCTGAGAGAGGGAAGGCTGACATACAAACTTGAGCAAGATCAACACGTAGTTCATACCAAAAAAAAGGCTAAAATGTCTCAAAAAATCAACTTGTCCCATGTTTATACTTCCAGCTTTCACTCTCCGACTGCCTTGCCCTGC
Organism: Apaloderma vittatum; assembly: GCF_000703405.1. Taxonomy (NCBI): domain Eukaryota; kingdom Metazoa; phylum Chordata; class Aves; order Trogoniformes; family Trogonidae; genus Apaloderma; species Apaloderma vittatum. The sequence continues at coordinate 4,287 of NW_009709808.1, read as the reverse complement.
ACATTCAGCCCCGAGGTGAGAAATGCTGCTCAGCCCCAGCATGAGGGGCTCCAGTTTACACCCTGAGATGCAGATGCTGTGTGACAGGGGAGGTAGCGTCACATTAACGGTATGAGCCATAACAAGAGTGCCATGTAAATGATGGAGCTGATGCTCAGACCGCTCATCTGTATAAATCATTGGATTGATTGACATGAAGTCCACAGGCAACTTTGCTTCCACTTGGGAAGACATCATAGTAACAGGACAGATCCGTTCCCACTTCTCTGGACTTTCAGATCTCAAGAAACTATGAAAAAAGAGTGTCATCCTCTATAACACTGCACCATTTTCAACTTTTCACATGGAGCTCATACCTCCCCTCTGAGCCTGGAAGCTGTGCTGTGACTCTTGTCTCCCGAGTAACCATGCTAAACTAAGCCGGTGTTCCTGCTTCTTTCCAAGCCCTGGCTAGATTTTCTCCAAGCAGCTGCTGGTTAAAAAAAGCAGCATTTTTTTACTAGCTTACTTGGACAAGCAGGCCTGCTCTTTTCAGGCCCTTAACCAATTCAGGATTTCCAAAAGTGGTTTCCATACACCAAGACCTGGCAAGAAATATGCTCCAAACGAGGAAGCTGAACATAAATATTATCCCCCCCTAGCCACAGGTCAGTAATCAGAGAGTGACTGACTTCTTTCTTTACGTAAGCCACCCTTTTCAAAATAGGCTTCTAAAAATATGTTTATACACAACCATACAGGCTTCTGCTGTGAGCTGCTTTTATCTGTGAAGGAGTTTCTGGATAAAATATATAAAGACATAAACTATAACAAGGACTTGGATCAGACACAGCATTTTAATGCTGTAAGCACTAGGATACAGTCAGAATCCCTTTTTGGTTCTCTGAACAAGAACCATTTTTGTACTGCGGGTCTGCTTCGGTGCAGAAGCAGGGGGCACATTCTCTAAAGCCAAAAGAGTCTGCAGGCTCTCTCAGTCAGGAGAGTTGGCTTTTAACTCAAACTAGCACGGAAATTGAACTCATCTCTTCCCCATTTAGCAGCAACAGCTCCAAATTGCTAAGTACAAACACTCCACTGACAAATTTTAAGCAAGCTGACCCTCCCACTTCGTTCACATGCAGCAGGTGATCCAGTGGGCACCTCCAGAGCAAACCAATCCAGTTCTGCTCAGAGAGGGGCAGGCAAACAAATGCCGCATTTTTAAAATCTTTATAAGAAAATGGTCAGCAGCTATTAAGTTGTGGGCAATACAGAATATCTCTTGACATACCAAAAGTAAAACTGTACACTGTTCTCCAGGAAACAAAGCTGAAAAATGATATATTTGTAGAACTTAGGTATTGTAAGGCTTAGCTGACAACTAAGACGGGATTTCCAGCATCTGAACTTTAACACACAAGAATTATTATACTCTTTATATCCAAGTTCTGGATTCTCCCCTAAAGCTTTTTGGATATAGTTGTGGGTTTTTTTAGGACAGAAACAGTATATGCCATTTTGTTTCATTAAGCAGAAGCTGGTCTTCCCACACCAGCAACCTAGAAACTTTACTGAGCAAGTCATGGATAAATTGACTTTTTTATTCAATTGTCTTTCGTTATTCATAACATGAGACAGAACTGGAAGAGAGAAAGGGTGGCTGCGATCTCAGCTCCTACTTCCCTATTATCCTGGATTTCCTGGTTAACAGAGCTAACCGAGCAGCCCTCTCTATGATGGGACAGGGCAAGTTGCTGCTGTTTAACCCTAAGTACACAATACAAGCCCTACGCAAAGATTAGATAAATTTAACAAGAACTTGCTACCAAAGAAGATCTAAAGTTTGCACTAGATACGGCAACAAGATCATTATTGCATTGTTCAGTGAGAGCTTTTAACTTCCCACCTTCCCCCAGCACAGTGCAATTCTCCATCAGCTCCTGCAGCAGCAGCGGCACAGGCCCCAAAATTTCCAAGCAGCAGCGCAAGGACCAGTGCTTTGGAAGAGATCCGAAATCGGCACATCCTATTTCGAGCCACCAGCCAGATCAAAGCTGAAAGCAGGCTCCAACTTCCCACTGCTGGCAACAGCACAGAGCTTGCGCTGCCGCACCAAAGCAGTTTGTGAAGGAGCACGCCAGCTACGCCACCTCGCAGCAACAGCTTGGCTCTCCTCTTGCTGGGTTTGTATCCCCACCCTCCAGGAGCAGAACTGCCTGCTAGCAATTACCCTTGATTTTGATATGCCAGCAGGAGTTTTTGGGGAGGAACGCTGACAAGGCTAATTGCCAGCAGCTGGAAGGACTCTGGCTGACAGAGATAGGCTTTTAACCTCTGCTTTGCCGTGCTGTACCTAGGGAATGCCCATCCACCTTGCCGTCTTCAGGGGGAAAGTGGTTGCTGTCACTTGATCCTGGTAGCCATTTCCTGCTTAATTATGCCATGGAAAAAAAACCCCAGGATGTTAAATTCTGGCACACGTTGATGAGATATGTCTGGGTAAGCTTATTTCTTTGCTTCCAAAATATTTCCTAATGACAGAATGGTGACGCTGTGCTGTCACAAACCCTCCTCACAGGCTGGGCAGGAAAGCTCCTGTTCTGCACTGAGTCTGGGATTAAGAGTCGCAGTCAGCTCTCGGAATGAATGAACGTTTTTATAGCAGGTTTTCAGGTTTGTTACAGCTTTTTTTGCGAGGGCATAATGGCTCATTTTCACACTTTCTTAATCTAGAAATGAGTTGACTAGAATTTCTTCCTTAACTCCCTCAAAAGGATTAAACTGAGGTTATCATACTGCTTTTCAGGACAATATGTGCTTCTAATTATGCCACACTGGAAGCCTCCCACAAAAAACTTTTACTGTAAAAACTCATGCATTCAAATTCAGGGTAAGCGTTTGACTACTTCAGACTGAAGAACACTAAGTTAAAACACCTCCTAAGAGAATAATTTCTTAAATCAAACAGAGATATAGTGTTTGTTTCTAGTACTGCAAATAGCTTTTTTTTGTTGTTGTTACTTTAGAAATACCAACAGAAAACAATGGACTGTGCCTTCCAAATATACACAGCACACCAAGAATCTATAAGTACAATATATCAAGTACTACATCATGGTGTGGTTAGATTTTCACATTCTTATAACACAAATCTGGCCACAGTCAAGATTGTGGCTTTGTGTGCAGACTAACAGGAACACACGTTCCTAGAAAGGAATCATAAATGTCTTTTTCTTATTTACTAAATTATTTTATTTAAGCTAATAAAAGACAGCAAATCCACCAACAAAAGGAGGCAGAGGAAATCAAGGGGCATGGTGACACTCCTTCACGCTCTGAGCACCCTCTCTTCCTGGTTTCTTAAATCTGCTTAGCAAGCCAGGTTCTGGTAGAGAATGGCACAACACGAATGAATTTCAGTGTAACGTCACCCTTTATGAACTGATCAAGGCTTCAAGTGAGCAGCATGACTGCTGATGCCATGAGTTCTATAGGAGTCCTGGGGCAGATGTTGCCATCTCCCCCGGACCTGCTGGATGGTCCCGTCTCTGCACTTGTTTGTGGGCTGAACTGCAAACAGGGAACTTGTGAAGGTAAGAAATTTAAAAAAAAAAAAAGAATTGGGATAGTGCTCTAATCTTGTTCACAACATAATCCCACAGAGCAAGGAGAAGCAGCTGTGGGAGACGGGAAGCACTACAAGCAAGGTCTCTGTTTTGCAGCCCTGTTTGAGTCCATACAGTCATGGACCAGATGATTCCTTTATGAATGCAAAAGGTCAGGGCAGGTGTAGGCCAAAACTGGATATAGTTTGATTTGACCCATCATTTCTCAAAGGTATATTAAGGTATCGGGCAAAGGGACCACTAAAGCTGCATTTCATTCGATTTGGTAATTTCTCTGTATATTGCCACATGGGGCTACATGCACTGTCTGAAATCCACAGACCTTCATTATCCACACCTTGTGCCAGGGGTAAATAGGCATAGAAACACCTCTGTAAACCCAGATGTTTGACAAAAATCACTGTCCCTTCACTGAAAAACGGACTTTGACAATGTTAAAACCTGTATATGCAGTCCTGAAAACTTCAGCCATGCATTGTCTTACATTTCCCTAATCCACCATTTTTAATGTCAAAACTTGCATTTTGTTCATTCCTAAGGCATCTATGAGTGATCCTGTTTTTTAATGTTATTTATTTTAGGATCTTGCAACTCCAACAGCTCAACAAAGGAAATAAGTATATATATATTTATATACTTATATATTTATATACTTATATATTTAAGTATATAGATATAT